>NW_021167079.1:4519791-4532074 GCF_003711515.1 Sodiomyces alkalinus F11 | reverse complement strand
TTTTCTCTTCTCCTTTTCTTTCTTTTTTCTTCTTCTTTTCTCTCGGCTGGCCTAGGAGTCTTCAACCTATGACCCGATGGGAGTGGCCGAACCACACCCTGACCTTAGAAGAGGCGGGTGTCTCCTGTCTCCTTTTCAACTCTCATACTCTGCCCATAGTACAAGATATAAGGACCCTGAATCCGAACGGTTGGCCTCACGGCCTCAGCCTCCTTTTCCGTCTTTCCCCCTCCTTGCCATTACTACATATGCGCATATTCTCCGCGATAGCGTGACATTTGAGCTGTTGGATGACCTCTTGAGCTTGAATATGCCCCTTTCCTCTCTTTATTAACATGACTGCGACCTCCCCCGCATCGCAACTCATAGCGTTCCCAATAATGCCTCAAAACCCGGTAGCGGAAGAGAAAAAGAAAAAGAAACAAACCCCCCACGATCTGATTCTCTGCCCTTCCATTGCCATAGTTCAATGTTACGCATCTGCATTCTAAAACTCCGAGTCTAACAGAGCCGATGAAGCACAGTATATAAAGACTAATGAGTAGAAAAGCTGCGGACTCCAGTACACCACCCAGAGGTTTCTGGGGATTTCGTGATGTATTTAATGGATTATTCTTTTCACTCGGGCCCGCCCGGGAATGGCGCAAAGACGGCGCAACTAAATTAAGCGTCCGGACCCTGATAGACTGATAGACTCCCGCCCCTCGATCTCGTCTCCATTTCTTTAGCATACGCCATCTTGCGCTCTTATTAGCGATTTGCCCTTTTCTTTTCTTTTCTTTTTTTTTTTTCCGTCGCCCCTCACTACACGCGTTGTTCGACCCTCCGTTGTATTACACCCGCCTTGTCTACAACGGGCTCAAAGCCCTCACCTCTCATCGTACCGCCTGTGATACCTCGCCAATCCATCACTATTCACTATCACTACCCCTCAGTGCTCTCTCCGGTGCCGCTTCCACCATAGCTCTAGCCTCCTTGACATCGACTTCCTAGCCCAAGACATGGCGACCACAGCCTCATCAACGACTGCTTCTCCCCCTTCCTCCTCCTCCTCCCCCTCCTCCTCCTCCTCCCGACCACCTCTCTCGACCGTCATCCCACCCCTCATCCTAGGCACCGCAACCTTCAACACCCAATACCACCCCTCGCCCGACCTCGACCTCTCCCTCCCGATCCTCCGCCATGCCCTCGCCCGCGGAATAAGAGCAATCGACACCTCCCCCTACTACGGCCCCTCAGAGCGCCTCATCGGCGCCGCCCTACGCACCCTCTCCAGCGAACAATCCCCGTCATCGCCACCCCGCCTCCCGCCCCGCGAATCCCTCTTCCTCATCACCAAAGCCGGCCGCATCGGCCCCTCCACCTTCGACTACTCCCCCGCCCACATAGCCCACTCCGTCCGCCGTTCCTGCGCCAGGCTAGGAACCCCCTACCTCGACCTCGTCCACTGCCACGACGTCGAGTTCGTCCCCGCCACCGCCGTCGTCTCCGCCGTCCGCGAGCTCCGCCGCCTCCGCGACTCCGAAAACCTCGTCCGCTACATCGGCATCTCCGGCTACCCACTCCCCGTCCTCGCCCACCTCGCCGACCTCATCCTCCGCGAGACGGGCGAACCCATCGACGCCGTGCAGTCCTACTCGCACTTCTGCCTCCAAAACGACCGCCTCGCCCACCACGACGTCCTCCGCCGCTTCCGCGACGCCCGAGTCGCCGTCGTCACCAACGCGAGCATGCTCTCCATGGGCCTCCTTACCTCCCGCGGCGCCGATGCTGGGCCCCAGGCTACCTGGCACCCCGCTCCCCGGCCTCTTCGCATCGCCTGCCGCGACCTCGCCGACCTGGCTTCCGCCGAGGGAGAGAAACTGGAGGACGTGGCGCTGCGGTGGGCCATGGCCGCCTGGGCCCGTCGCGGCGCCGAGTTTGGTTCTTCGGCTCCTCCCCTCCCTTGTTCTTCTACTACGGACCCTGCCGAGAGAACAACACCAACGGCAACGACAGCCGGTCGGAGGAGGGTGGGCGTCAGCGTCATGGGCGTAACGAAGCCTTCCGAGCTGGAAGAAACCTGCCGCGCCTGGGAAGACGTCATCCGCGACCTCGACCTGCGCGGCGACAACAGCAACAACAACAACAACAACAACAACGACGACGACGACAACAACCACCCCATCACCCCCGACTCTGCATTTCTTTCCCCCGAGGACGCCGCCGTCCTGGCCCGCGCTGACAAGATGCGCCGCCTGGCCGACGACCAGATGCGCCCCGCCCTGGGCGAATGGCACAACTACAGCTGGGAGAGCTCGCCGCCGGGCTTCGTCAACGAGCGGAGAGCTTTCGGTGTGCTTCCCGAAGATCGTGACCAGCCGCAAGAGGGCTTTCCCGCCGGGGAGGACAGCGCTGCCGCAGTGGTCCCGCCGCCGGCGATAGAGGGAGAGGAAGCACAGGATTCTATCGTGTACCAACCGCCAGTGGAATCCGCGGAGCCTCCTACGCCTGCGCCGGTCATCACCGGTGCCGCTTAAGGATTTTATTTGATTCTTTCTCCCCCTTTTTTATTTATTTATTTATTTATTGATGGTCCATGCATTTATTTCCCCTGGCGTACAGATCATGGGAGCGGAAACGTGCGGGCAATGTGCGGCACTTTTAACACGAACAATAGATGACCTTTCTTGAATGAAAAAAAAGAAAACAAATCGCATTCATCTTTTGGCTCCGTGATAGAGAAGAGGCTTGATCAGTACTATACACCCGTGCCCATACTGGCAGCAAAGAATGGAGGGTTAAATAGGGGGGGAAGGAGAGAGGGAAAAGGGAAAAAAGAGACAAGCAAAACAAATGTATGGTATGGTCTAGTCAGCGTCCACAGCGAGTGCATATGTCCATCCTCTCTGGGTGGTATTCTCCCTGTGAATATCCCCAAACGCCACATTTCCCCTATGCTAGAGGCATTCGTTCTTCCTCGACGGGCCCGCCATGTATGCTTTTCCAATCAACCAAAACAAGAAGAGAAAGTGAAGGGGAAAAAAGGAAAGAAAGAAAGAAGGAAAGACATTCTCCGACTGTAATTCTTCCATTCCGTAGCTTAGGCCTGCTCATTCGTGGTCGCGGGGGTCTGTTCAACCGCTCTGTCCGACGACAGTTCCCGCTTGTTGACATCTCCCTCGACCGAGCCCGGCGTGTCCGTCGTAATGGTGACCTCAGGAGTCGTAACATTGCTGCCCGGCCTCACGTCGGTCACCTCGCCGTCTCTGTCGCCGCTCGCTGCGCCCTGTTCCTCGGGCACAACCCCCTCCGGGATCGTAGGAGGGGGTTTGAGGGTCGCCACGCTCGCCTGCGTAATCGCGTCTCCTGTATCCTCCATATGCTCCACTTCAGGTTTCCGGTGGGCGTCCGCCTTGCCTTCCGTCGACCGCCGACTTCCTGTCGTCTCGCCACTCTCGATATCGACGCCGACGATCTCGGCCAGGCTGCGAAAGTTGTACATGGGTTCCGACGAGTCGTGGTCCGCTCCGTCACCACTCCGTTGGCCCGGGCTCGTAGCGCTCGTCTGGGGGCTGTCGGCGTCCAGGTGATGATGATGATCCTGGTTTAACGAGCTACCCGCGGCGCTATCACCAAGAGACGACGAGATGGACGAGGCATTGCTGATTTGCCGGAGATGGGACGGCACTCGGCTCATGATCGGAATGGGGAGCGAGGACGAGCCTCCCGTCGTCGCGCTGGGCCCAATCCCTTCGCCCGTATCGGCTTCGGTCGGGCTACGGTCGACGCCTTTACCCTTGTCGCTCGTGGCGGCGGCAGTGGACGTCGTCCCGGTGTCCGTGCTCGCGGAAGGGGGTGTTTCGGGGACCCTGCACAGAGAGCTTGTCGAGTGGGCCGCCTGGGCGTTCTGCAGGGACGCCTCCATCCTAAGGTTGCTCGCCCCGCTGTTGCCGCGACGTCGCCCCAGGCCTAGGGACAGGCTGCTCCCGCTGGCCGAGCTGCTTCCGCCGTAGAAGCTCCCTTGCTTCTCTGCCTTCCTGGCGGCCTTGCGCTCTTCCTTTTCCTTCTTCTTCGCCTCCTTCCTCACGGCCTTCTCTTCCTTCCGCTTCCGCTCCTCTTCGGCGGCGAGGGAGAGGCGGATGGCTTCCACGAACATCATTTCCTCCAACTCCTCCATCCGACTCCTTCGACCCATCACACGGTTAGAGAGCCCTCCGGTTGGACCAAGCCCTGCACGAGACTCGCCATCGAGCGCGCCGGTGCTGTTCGCTCCGGCATTGGAATCCGACGCGCCGTCTTGGCCGGTGTTCCTCCGGCTGAACCGACCTGGTCGGGCAAATGGGAACCCCCGAGACCGGTTGCTCTCGTCGCCGATGAGAAATGCAGCAGTGTGCAAGGCGGTCGCGGCGGCGGCCCTCCGCGCCTGGTGAGCCCGCTGGGCGGCGAGCTTGGTGGACCAGTCGGGCCGGATGCGGTCGGTCGTGACGACGTTGGGGGCGTTGGCCGAAAGGCTCTGCGCCCGGCCCCTGCGCGCAGGAGCGGCGCCGGCGGAAGCGGGCGTGGGCGACATGGTCGAGACGAGGGAGCTCTGGGAGGACATGGCGGTATGCTGAGAGCTCAGCGGAGGTGTGGCGTAGGCCAGACCACGGCGGAAGGGAGGGGGGTCGTAGGTCACGCCAAACTCGTTCTGCTGGCAGTAGGGGCAGTGGGCGGGTTCGGAAATGAGCATCTCGGGGGGCTGCTCGTCGGGGTTGGGCTGGGCGCTGGCGTCGTCGCCATGGTGTTCGGGGAAATGAGGATCGGCCCGTTTGATTTGAACGAAACACTCGCTGCAGATGGGCTGGTGGCAGCATCGGGTTCGGTTCAGGTAGGGCGGATAGTACAAGAAACAGATGGGACACTCGATGGCGCCCTTGTAAAGAAACACCTCGATCGGCTGGCCGTTCACAAAGGGATCCTGCGGCAGGTTGAGCTCGCGCGGGGTCATGTCGGACGACGAGTTGTTCCGGGACCCCATGCTCAGGGCGGCGGCAAGGGCTTTGGCGCGAGGTCTGAACGGAGAGCTGGGCCTCTGCGGGTTGGGCGAGGCGGGTGAGCCCAAGGCCGGGCTGGCATTGGCAGTGGAGGCACTGCGGTCGGAACCAGTCGACATGGTTCGGGGGCCCAGTGGCACAGTGAGATTGGCCAAATTGGGAGAGGACGTGTTGGGAGACTGGGGGGATTTGGGTCGAGGAATGAATTCTTCGGGCGGTTGTTTATCGGCGGCGGGAATAGGGAGACCACGGCCGGCGCAGACCAGTTGATATTCGGTCCAACTGTCATCCTTGTCGTTCAAACCTCTCCAGAAGGGAGCAATTCGTCGCTCGATCTGCGGAGAGACAATGTTTTGTTTAGTATGGGATTTAGTATCGGGAAGGGCTTAAGGAAGACCCGAGGAGAAAAGACTCACCTGCAACTGCCTGACAATTTGCTTGTTGAAATCTTCAGGCCCCGTGTACGTGCCAAGGGTGACAAGATAGCCACCATCGACATTTTCCTCCCGCATACTCCGCTCACGTTCTTTCTCGCGGGCGACTCTCTCGCGTTCAAGACGCCTAGCCTCCCGTTCCTGCCTCGTCTCTTTTCGTTCATAAGGGGCATCTTCCCTGGTGGTGGACGAGGATCCGGCGGCGCTCAAGCCCAAAAGGCCGAGCTCTGCCCGGCCGAAGCGGCTATGTCTGTTCCTCCGGTCCGAAGACTCGGTGCGCGGGGAGGATGACGCGTCGTGTGCAGTAGAGGTAGAGCCATGGTGGGTGGCACCAGGATACTCAGGGCGCGATTCTTTCGTGTTTGAGCTGCCCATCGCGTCGGAAAGGAAGCCAGGAAGCGGGGGAACCAGAGGACCGGATCGGACCGTCGAGGAAAATCGGACGCGGCTTGGTCGGGTCGAGACCGAACCAAGGGGCTATTGGGCGAAATTGATGAGAGTGTCGGAAATAAAAGATGGGGGAACTTTCGGGACGCCCGGAAGGGGGCGCGCAGCAGAAGAGGCTGGGCGGAGAACAGTAACGGCTGTGAGGGGCAACGGTCAACCTCCTGATTCTTTGTCGAGGTGATAATGAGGCGTAGGTATTTGCGCCGTATTATTCCTGCTGGAGGGGATGTACCGGGAGCGGTAGATCACCAGGTGAGCATCTCGACGGTTGGGTTGGGTTCGTTTGGGATGCGGGCGGGTTTTTGGTTTGGGTTTTGGGGGAAACGGACGAAGGTGGGTGATTTCGAGGCTCCGGCGATATACGACTAGAACAACTTCTGCCTGTTCTTCTCAAATGAGTCGAGTCACAGCTTGTCGTTGGGGGGGTCGGGTCGGCAGTAGTGTCGATGGTGTTGAATGGATACAGCGGAAAGAATTGATGGTCGGCTTCGGTTCTGCCTTCCAGTTCGTGTTAGCCGGGTTATTTTCACGAGCGACTGAATAACGACGGCATGCGGCCGATAATTTTCAACGACTCGGAGGGAAGCTGTCAAAGAAAGGGGGAAATGTAAAGGAAAATAAAAAATGAAGATGGTTGGTATAGTGGATAACGAGGATAGGAAGGTAGGTTGGGTTGGAAGATTCGACATGCAGAAAGACCGTGAAAGGCAGAGGTAGGATTGGGCCATGGATGGGCCCACAAGGGATTTGGGGGGGGGGGGACGGCAGGGAGACAGGGTGGCATGTCGTAATATCGGGAGTGGATGTTCTCCAGAGAGTAGAATAATTCGAGGATGGGCAAGCTGGGATGGTTACAGCGCATGAAGCGTCAGATGGAGAATGAATGGGGGCATGACGAGGCCCTGCCAAGGAAGAAGGAAAACAAAACCCAAAGTCTGGAGACTCTGGAGACTCGCCAGTGACAAAACTTACCTATTCACTATTCAGAAGACACAGAAACCGCCTCTCTGTGATCTGGTCTGATGCGACAAGGAAAGAGGGGGGAAGTCGATGATCAGGGGAGAGTCGGGAGATGGCGGGAGAAACAATCTCACAAGGTATGAATGATGAATGCGAAAGAAGACAAGTCGAGAGAAGCAAAAGCTATGCAAAAGAAGAAGAAGGAGAAGAAAAGAAAAAAAAAAAAGAAGAAAAAGACTAGGAAGAAAATCAGATGCCTTGTTATTGTCGTCCGCGTCACCCGGGAATGGTGATGTCGGCGATCACAGATGTGGGAGAGGAAGAAACATGGAACAAAACCAACCTGGAGGGGTCGCCGTAGGTACCTTGGGTGTGCATGAAGTACGTACCGCTACTGCGCAACGTCTCTCCACCGTCGTGATCGTTATCTCGGGTGGTGGAGAAGAGGGGGTGGGGGAGGGAAGTGGGGAAAGAAGGCAGTATGGCATGTTGGGAGCCCAACTGTGCAAATATACATGAAGCAAGTGTTCGTAGACCGTGCAGCCGAGGTCGGTATACGGTATCCGCTTTGTTTAAGACACTGGAGGGCAACGGCTGGTACGGGGTACTTGTACCCTATACGTTGTTCGTACTCGTACTTCCACTTCATGCGTAGGGCAAGCCAGCCGCATCTACCTTGGTGTCTAAGGCGACCTACCTGTACCATGAAATGTCTTGGTAAGTAAGGTATAATGGCCAGGTCTGAACTTCCATTTCCCTTTATTCACGAGTACTTGTCAGTACACGCGAAGAGGAATCTGAAGAGCAATATATAAGGTATAGGTAGTAAGGGTAAGGTCGGTAAGGGTACTTCACTTGGGTGTGTATCCGTACCTTACTTCGTACAGGTACAAGAGTGGAGAGACTGATAACGAATCACACTCCAACCACTTCGTGTCTCATGTCTCACCTCTCACCTCTCACCTCTCACGTCGTCATTGAGCTTCAACCGTCCAGTCCGTCTCTCACATCAATTCAAATCCCGGGCGATGCCTCCCGAGTTCTGTTTGCGAGCTGAAGACCCTGTACAGAGTACACTTGTCAAACAAAAGGCTCGAAATGTGCAGCAATGTGCAGCAACAGCCTGGATCTCGGCCGTTTGTTTGTAGAAGCTTCGCCGTGACGACCGCTGTCCGAAGACATCTGCAGCATCATGCTAAGATGGCGTGATATCTTTGCTAGTGTTGTGCGGAGAGCCCTCCCCTTCCAAGACATGCCTACTAACTATGAGCCAACTCCCCGGTCCAGCATGGAATTATTCATAACTCATTCCCCTTCCCATCATCTTGGTCATGGCTCAGTCACCTTTCTGGCCCCCCCGTGGGCGAAATGTAGTGAAACCCGTGTGATCATTCCCTCATGCCCTTGTAGCCGCATCCCGATACGGTTCCTCAATGTCTTGCCCCAACGCCTGGGGGTCTTGCAATAGGCGTTCTGTGTCTTCCGGTCCTCCTGGTCGTCGTGTCAACAAGGTCGTGAAACAGAAATCATCGGAGAAAAGAAAAAAAAGAAAAAAAAAAGACAACAGAAGAGAGGGAAATACTTACCATCACGCTCGGCTTCGATTCGATGTGCGACTCTCACTTTGCCGAATAATTCGTCCATATCCTCTAGCGCAACGCCCTTGGTCTCGGGATAGAAGATGACGAGAATCTTTGGACTCGTTGTGTTAGTTTAAGAGGCTCCTGTTGAAACAAAAAGAAGAAGAAAAAGAAAAAAAAAGGGGGGGGAAGGGCGGAAAAGGGCGGAACACATACCGGGATGCAGATAATGTTAACCACCATGAAAATAAAGTAGACTTTACTCCCCAGGGCGGCGCGGCCAACGGGCCACACGTGGGATACAATGATGGACCCGACCGAGCCTCCGGACGCCGCGAAATTGAGACCCCTGGCTCGCACGGCTGTTGGGAAGATCTATTTTGGGCGTGCAACAAAATAATTCAGCTCAGGTCTGGTGCCCATGGGACATGACAGGCTTGCAGAATGTCTCACCTCTGTATTGTACACCCACGACGCCGGCCCGAAACCCAGGCTATAACCAAGGGCATAAATGAAGATGAAGGCGATGCAGATCACGTCGGCGGCCTTGTTCGAATTATTCGGGTACGCGATGGGCAGCGCACCATTGATCTGTTCCCGGTCCCTCCCAATGATCTGTTAGCCGGAGTCCCAGGAAAAGAAAAAAAAAAAAAGGGGGGGGGGGAAACACAAAAGGGGAAAGGAAACAGGAAAAAGGGGAAAGGAAACAGGAAAAAGCAAAAGCAAAAGCAAAAGCAAAAGGAAAAGAAAAGGGAAAGAAAAGGAAAAGAAAAGAAAAGGAAAGGAAAGGCGCAACAGGGAAGCGACAACCACGCACCATCATAGCAACAGACATAACGACACACCCGGCCACGAGGCACTTCCGGCGTCCAAACCGGTCAATAAGAAACATCTCCAGCACGGTGAATCCGATCTTGAGCGTCATCTCCACGGCGCCCGCCATGAGGGCCAGACGCGTCTCGAGGCCCAGCGCCTTGAGGAGGGAAGGGAGGTAGTACTTCATCGCCGTCGCGCCGCACATGGTCGCCATGAACTGAAGCGCCGCGGCACGCCACAGCCGCGCGAAGAGGGCCGGTTCCCGGAAGAGGGACAGCCACGACGTGCTCGAGGTGTAGTAAGCGTCCACGTTCTTCACGATGGAGGCTAGCTCGTCGTCCACCTCCGCGTCCGGGACGAGGCCTTGTCGGAGCCAGCGGAGGGTGGCCCTGGCTTGTTCCAGGCGTCCATTCTCCACGAGCCAGCGAGGCCTGCCATGCGCGCGGACAGTCAGTACGAAGATGAGGGCCGGAGAAAGGGGGAAAGAAGACAAGGGGAGGGGGGCTTCTCACGTCTCGGGGATCCAGGGCAGGCCTACGGCGAAGGGCAAGGCGGGGATGAGCTCTAGGAAAATGGAGACGCGCCAGCCGTAGTAGTGTCCCGTCGGGGATGTCCAGTACGTCATGAGATAGCCGACCCTGAGTTGGTCAGTCAGTCAGGGGTGAGGGTTCGGATCCAGACAAGTCGATGATTGGGCATTCTCTTACCAGAGACCGAGGGCTAATCCCGCGATGAAGCCGACGTGGTTCATGGTGACGAAGTGTCCTCGTTTGTTGGCGGGCGAGACCTCCCTATACTTGACGGTTAGGAAGGGGGGAGGAAAGGAGAAGAAGAAGAAAAGGAAAGGAAAAGAAGAAGAAAAAAAAAAGAAAAAAAAAAAGGACTGGGCCAAGGCAGGAGCACTCACGTCTGGTAGAGGGGCACCGAGGTGGAAACGACGGCAACACCCATGCCGGAAATGAACCTCCCCAAGATCATGGTAGCAAGGGCAGACCAGCCATGGCTAGTGGCCTGAAGCACGGCGCCGAAGACCAGGATAACAATGCCGGATAGGGCGGCGAAGCGACGACCCATCCAGTCACTCAGGGGATGTGAAAGGAAAATATAGCTCAGGAAGGTGCCGAGATAGTAGATGCCCGTGATGATACCTTTGGTGCCAGCCTGGGGGTTGTCCAGCATCTCGACCCATCCCGGGTGCACAAGGATAGACGAGAGGACGCCGATGTGGTAGCTAGGACTGGTCAGCATGAACCAATATAAAAGGGGAGGCTGGGCCGAGAGGCATGAAGCATGGGCAACACGGGGGACAGATGGGTGATGGGTTGTGTGTGATAATGGCTCCGAGTGCCATCATCGTCTCCCACTCACCCCCAAACTGAAGCGCCAATTCCAAAGTACAAGCAGAGGAAGTAGAGCCGTCTCAGGGCTGGCGGGGTAGGAGTTTTGGCCATGGTGGTGAGGAAGTTGGCTGTGTCTGTCCCAGTCGAAGACTCGAATCAGAAGTTCAGAACTGCCGCGAAAGAATGCAGATCATAGATGCAGCAACTCTGTAAGAAGGCTTGTAAAGAGTGGACCATGTGACAGACGTTCGAGGCATCGCTGGATGAGGCCCTTTTCGGGTTGAAGACCTGAATTAATTATTGACGACGCAACGACCATACGAACATGTCCGGAGGAATGGAAGTGGGCTGGGGCGAGGAAGTGAACATTTCTCTACGGTTGTCAACTGAGATTGCCAGCTGGAGGATGTAACCCATGGTGTCATACCGAGCTACACCGATGTGGGGTCGCCGTGGGGGTGTATTCAGTGATTATTGGCCAATAAGCAAATTTTCCGAAGGGAAGACCCATCATCGCACCTTGACTTACATAAGCAACGGGGAGAGTCCAGCTCTAATTATCCGTCGTCTAAAAAGCTCTCCCTCCAAACAGACTGGATTCTACAAATACATATAGCCACTCCGTATACTCGTAAGCGTACACACATCATTGCACCCCTGCCATGCTATTTTCTCATCCCTGGCCCCGCGGGTCAGGGCACCTGGTCATCACTGGACAAAACTTTGAAGGATCATACAATCCCTCCTGGCCCGAACCTGCGGGCCAAACGAGAACGTCGCCGCCGTTCCATCCCCCTCCGGCCTGTAGGGCGTGATATTGGTCCTGCCATGACCCGTGGGCGAATCCGATGTGTTGACCGACGACTCCATCGAAGGGGGAAGAAGCCGAAGAACTGGGTACAGGCGCAGCGGAGCCTGCTCCATGCGCCCTGGCCCATTGCTCGGGCATGGCCACGGACACGGACACGGGTGGCTGCTCGGATAGGAATCCTGAAGCGCTGCGACTCATGCCCCCTCCGCCCCCTCCGCCCCCTCCTGGTCTCATCATATGCGACGACAAAGACTGGATCGGCGTCCCCAACGCGGTCGCGGTCTCGGTCTTCTCATCCGGCGACGCACGGGTCTCGCCACCCACGACCGATACCAGCGGCATGAGCCGCCGAGCACCGGTCCCGTACTCGGGTCTGGTGTCCGAAGATTCCCATCCCCTTCCCGCGTCGTCGCGGAGAGGCCCGCATCCAGCGCCGAGGCCAGGGTAAGGGATTCCCACCGCAGACATGCTTCCCTCCTGCCACCCCTCCATTTCGTCCGCCTCGACTTCAACGCCCGAGTCAGGTCGTCTGGCGAATTTCCCCCCGGCGGGTACGAATGCGTTGGCGTTGGCGTTGGCGTTGGCGTTGGCCGTCGGTTCGCCCCGTCGGTTGCTTCGGTTCGAGTACGGCCTCACCTTGGCCTCGTCTACGCATTGCTGTAGCACCTGGATGAACTGGTTCCTGTACAGGTTCCCAATCGTCTCGAGTGCCTGCGGTTTGAGTCCCTTATCCCGGAGGCTGCTCTCGAGCATCTCGAGGCTGTCCATGAACCGCGTCGTCACTTCGAAGTGCTCGATGACGGGGCAGAATTCTGTTCAACAGACCGGGTTAGTTATCCTCCACGTCACGGCCTTCGGCTTGGCCACGAAACAAAAAAAA
>NW_021167079.1:4474676-4519756 GCF_003711515.1 Sodiomyces alkalinus F11 | reverse complement strand
AAAAAAAGAAAGAAAGAAAGAAAGAAAGAAAGAAAGAAAGAAAGAAAGAAAGAAAGAAAGAAAGAAAGAAAGAAAGAAAGAAAGAAAGAAAGAAAGAGACATACCCCAACTCTCGACCTGGTGATCCTCGTCATCCGGGAAGAGAAGGCCCCATATCTCCCTCCATTGTACGTCAGCTGACATCCCGCTGGCCCTCTTCCTACTGAGGAGCTTGGTCGCCGTAGATCCGTCGATGCCCGACTCGGGGTCGTGGTCGGTAATATCGCACATCTGCTCACGCGGGAGCCGCTGGTGATCTCGCAGGTCCTTGCGGCAAGGGAAGTCGCGGTTGCACCGGTCGCAGACGAAGGCGGACGGGTCGACCCGCTTGTGTTGCTTGACGATGTGCTGTCTGCGACGACCTTTTTGTCAGCCGGCTATATTCCTCGTTCTTGCCCCCCCTTCCCCCCCCTTCTCTCTCTCTATGTGCACTGCCAACTATCCGGTGGCTGCAGAAGCCTCACCTCAATTCCGCAAACTTGGAAAAGTAAGTCATGGAGCATGAATAGTGCTCCCTGACGTTGAACCGTGCCGGATTCTTCTTCCGAAACGGGCAGCTCAAGCGCAGGCCCTCGTCGGGTTCCTTCGGGGTCTGTTTAGCCCTCTTGAACGGCGCCCCGGAATCGCCCTCCTCGTCCCCCATGTTGTCCCCTTCTTCGTCGCCCGGTCGACCGGGGCCCGCCTTCTTCCGTTTACCGCCCTGCTGCTGCTGCTGCTGTTGTTGTTGCTGTTGCGAGTTCCGCCGAGTTGTGCTCCCCGCCGGTGCTGGCGCGGTTGACGATCCTCTGGTGGACGTTGACGTAGCGTGGGTCGGGTGTGCGATGGGAGACCACCGGAAGGCAGCGCGACCCACGTCTTGAATGAAGCGCGCCGCAAAGTGACGGATCAGGTCCGGCGGAGCGGTCACCTCGTCGAGCTCGACGCCATAGACAGCTTGAAGGACGTAGTTGAGCACGTCATCGACCTCCTCGTCAGAACATTCCGTGGACGTGTCCATGGGCGCTTCGGATGGGTGAGGTGATGGCCCACTGCATTTATCGAAGCCCAGCCTCTCTCCGAGAATAGGATGCTGCTCGGGACGTGATGCGTCCAAGGTGGCACAGGACGTTGCCTCGTCGACTGGTGTTTGTGGCCTGTTTTGTTTGGTTCAAGTTCTTAGTCTCTGGGAGTGAGTTGCCTGGATTAAAAGAGGCTTCATGTTCTCAATGGTTCGTACCTCGGTGTGCCAGCTCCCGGAGGTTCGTCATGAGTCCACAAGCCAATTCCAGTTGACACGTCTATCACGCCTGCCACGCTTGGCACCTCCGGGTGATCCTCCGTCTTGACCTCACGCAGACCACATGCAGGATACCGATCTTCACCATGTACCGAGTTCACAAAGGTAGAACCCGAATCGCAAGACTTGCGATATTGGTGTGACGTCTTGGTCGTTTGGGGCCGGCTGATGCCCATGATCATGGTAATGCCCATGTTTTCGGGGTCCGGCGTGGTTGCGCGAGTGAAGGTGGACGAGGTGGGTGACATGGGCAAGGAATACGTGGTGGCTGTATCAGAAGGCTCATGCTGTGAGGAGCTCGTGGTTGAGAACGTGGGTGAGTGGTCATGGCACGCCTGGAAGGGAACGGACGAGATGTTGAGATGCTCATGGTACTTGGAAGCGGGCATGGTAGGGCTGAATGGGCCGTTGGACTCGACGGTGGACATGTCCGGGTATGGGCTCGTGGATAGTGACGAGGCCGAGGAGATGGTCTTTCGGTGCGTCGATGTCGAGGTCGACGGGTCTTCGCGGGATCGAATGGGCATGGAAGAAGACCAACTGCCCACCCCGTCTATGGGTTCATGTTGAGAAAAGGAGACCATGACGTGGGAGATGGAGGTTATGGTAAGGGTAGAGATGTGAGTGGTGTGTGATCTGTTGGTATATCCACTTGAAATGGACAAAGATGGTCGTCCGTCCCTCTCATGGACGAGCGGAAGGTCGGGTCGGCCTGAGACTAGATCATAGATGGATGTTAATAAGTTATACGCCGAGGAATAGGAAGCGAGCGAGTTCCAAGCGAGCGAAGAAGAAGGAAAGGAAAGGAAAAGGAAAGGGAAGGAAAAAGAAAAACGCTCAAAGAAGAAGAAGAAAAGGCCTAGCCTTGTCCGTTCCTGAGGAGGTTCTCCGGGGTTGGGGTTCAAGAGGACCAAGACTGCAAGGAGTCAAGGACCTCGGAGGTCGCCCGTATTTCAGGACTACAGCTCCCCACGAACCCAACAACCAACAACGCCCCCCTTTCTCTCTCACCCTGGAGCCCTGATAGGCAATTATGTACATGTATGCAACGCTGCGTATTCCCAAACAAATACCTCGGCAATCAAAGTTTGTTTCCAAATCTGGAGATCCCCATCGCCTGTCTAGGACTCGTCCCCCTGGTCACTCAGCACTGTCTGCACGCTCGGTGACCAAAATAGACACCACTTGGGGCGGCAGGGGTGTAGGCAGCCGGACAGCACAGGATTGGTCCATGGTCGCAACCATGTAATCTGCATACATGGCCATCGTCCTTCATTGGGTGTAAGCGACCTCTGAAGCTCCCCAGCACTCCAGAGCCACGTGTGGTGGTGCTTTTTGGTTGCCTACGCGTTGATTCGTTCAAGATGAAGACGATTGCCCAAGTCTCCATTCTACTCTTCTTCCCGGTGCGGCTCGGGGGACGGGAAAACAGGAACAGGAAGGGGCGGGCCCGGGCGGCAGCGCTTCTGAAGGTCGCCCAAGGACTCGACTTCAACCGCCAAGCCCACTGTCTAGTCTCCTGAGTCTGCGACACTTTTACGAATACGCTCTTTGTTTCAGGGCATTGAACGTGAGCGCCGGCTGTGGGCTGGGAAGGGCACGGCACGTTGGGGCGTCCACTGGGCTTTTGCGTCGACGTTTTTCCACTTCCCAAGGTGTTCAGGGGCCAATTCAGGGGTAAGTTAACTTGCGCCGTCCCTGAGCTGCCACCCCGAGAGCTTGAACCCCTGTAAGTTTTCTTCATCTTGGCCAATCTGTATTATTTCGCTTGCTCGTCTCGGCTTTGTCCGTATACACGTAGGCAGACCCATGCATGCACGTCACGACATGCATCTCTCTTCATGGCAAATTTTGACTGACCTCATCCCGATTCTTGAACTGGCAGAGTTGCGTCCCGACTCCTGTCCCTTTTTACCTCGGTTTTTACTCTCTCTCTCATCCTCATGCGCAATTCTAATTATGTTCCAGATTCAGTTGACTTTTACACCCCCCCGCCACCCATGTGGACTGGGATGTTCATTGGCCTCCGTGCGTGCTATGATCGCGAAGAGTTAATGGAAGATCGCCGCGACGTTGATATCTTCTATCCAACTGTAAAAATGACCATGATACACAGCAGATTGCCCAGTCTCTAGTCCTAGTGATGAGGCGCAAAGGTAGACGACGAAATGGAGGACTGGAGAAATGAGGAACTGCACTGGAACAAGAGCGCCGTCTATAACTTCTCCTAATCGTCCCATCGGCCTCCCTGAAGCCAAGTTGCCTTTGCCTACATCCCAGCACTGAGGATAAATCCGACATCCAAAGGTCTTCCATCTCCACCAAGGTTAACGAGTTGTCTATGCCGCAGACCGCCTGACCTTCACGTACCATCACAAACACCATGTCGAACTTGAACCAATCCCCCAATAACACCAACCAATCTCATACCTCGAGGTAAGATGACCGATGATGCCTCTTTAGCTACATGTAGACATGGAATGGTCTTGGCATCTTGTGTTAACATAACATAGTCACGATCAAAACCCCTGCAGCATCGACCGTTACGTCAACGACGCCTCCGGTGCCTGGTCCTCATATACGGATAGGAGGTCGGCAGGCTACCCCCAGAGTAGCCATGTCCAAGACGCCATACAGAGAGAGCTAGACTCCTTACTGCGCCAGGCGAAGCAGCAGACGAGATCAACAAGACGCTCAAGGTGACGACGACGATGGCTGGAGTTTCAACCGGCGACAGGGTGGAACGAATTGGTTGTTAGAGGTATACGTGTACGAGTAGGAACAGGACACAATCGGATGGAGTTAAGGGCAAGTAGCTCACTTGGGCACAAGAAAGCATCTCGGTCTCAATGATTGAAGGGATACATGGTCAAATATGAGATAGATGATGTACGAGAGGAAGAAATGCAAGCCATCGTCGTACCCTCTTGCCGATCAATGGGCGAGATGCATGGATGTATACTGGGTCCCAACAACTCGGACAATCATCGCGTTCAAGGGGTTTCTCACTTCGGACGGCACATATCGCTGCCTTTTGTTCCCCTTATCCCTGCTGTCTCACTAGGGGCCTTACCTGCGGTACAGGGCAACCGCGTCAAAGACCTATCAAAGGTCAGAAAAAAGAGTCGAGAAAAGGGTGAAAAGTAAAGGAAATCCTCAAAACTCACAAAGTTGGGACTCAAGAAAGTGCTGCCGCTGCTCCCCGAAGCAGCAGAAATGGTGATGGTGTTCCGGCCCGCCACGAGGACGCCGGCCGGGATGTCAACATAATACTGCTCGCCCCAGCCACGGTACGCGCCGCGGGTGACGCCGCGCGAGTTGATGTTCCGCGGCGCGGGCGGGATGGGCCCGCTCCAGTTGTTGACCCTGACATGGGGCCTGGCGCCGGCGAAGGACAAGGTGGTGGAGACGTGGAAGACGGCGGCGCCGGGAGCCGAGTTGAGGTGGAAGTACATCTCGACATTATTATTCACGGCCTGGAAGACGGCCATGGGGAACTCCCCCTCGTGGGACGCCCCGACGTTGAAGGTCCGGGTCCAGCTGCTCATGCGGTGGTCCGAAGGGTGCATGCGCAGGAACTTGTCGGCGTTGCGGAACCCGAACGGCTGCCCGTCGAACCGCCCGATCTGGAACAGCGGCTGCGCCGGCGTGTACGTGCTGCTGATGTCCGCCCACGCGGTGCCGCCGGACCAAACGCTGACCTGCCTCTCCGCCACCTTGTACTCGGTCTGGTACAGGACCTGAGTGTAGGTGCCGGGCTTCATCGGAGGGGAAGTGAAGGCGCCGTTGCTGTTGGCGTAGGTCCAGTACTGCGCCTCGTTGTTGTACCAGTGGACGACCATCTGGTGGCCCGACGGGATGCCCCAGGCGTTGCCGGAGACGCGACCACGGGCGTGGTCGGGGACGTAACCCCGGATGCCGAGATGGGCGAAAAAGCTCAAGTCGACCTCTCTCAGCTTCGGGATGCCGGAGCGCGAGAAAGTCAGGGCGTAGGGGCCGTGCAGGCCCATGCGGTAGGGTTCGGTCTCGGCATGGCCGCTGTTCATGTAATTGTACAGCGCGGTGAAGGCGCCGCCGTTGTTGGTCTCGATGTCGCGGAAAAAGGGTCCGCCGGAAGAGGACTCCGGCTGGGGGATGACCATGCAGGCATGGATGGGCTCTGGGTTGTTGCCGTGCACGCAGTGGACGCCACGGTCGATGTAGCGCTCGCTCGAGTAGAACTTGGAGCGGGTCTGGCCGTTGACGAGGAAGACGTCCGAGCCCTCGATGGTGGCGGACGAGCCGCCGGTGATGGACACGGCACCGAAAGGGTGCTCCCAGGGCAGGATGTTCGAGTTCAGGCGGGCGATGTAGCGGAGCTCTCCGATGGACGGCTGGGCCGCGATGTGCGTGGCCATGTAGATGGTGCTGTCGCCCTGGCGTGCAACCAGGTAGTGCGTCAGGGTGGGGGTCTCGCAGGTGATTTTGATGTAGTTGTTCTGCTGTGTGACTTGTACGTTGGCCGACCCTAGGCCGGAGCCGATGTGGGTGCCCTGGCTTTGATACTGAAGCTCATGACCGCGATATCGAATGGAGTTGATGTCGCAGTTGGAGCGGGAGACGGAAAAGTACAGGGGGTTGGCCGATCCAGCGTTGACGACAATGTTGTTTCCGTTGAAGCTATAGCCAAAGCCCAGCAACAGACGAGGCGAAGGAGAAGAGGGCGAGCAAGAAAAGCTGGACGAAGGAAGGGAAAGCCATCTTGGAGGTGTTGCCCGAGCCCTTGCAGTCAACAGCCAGAAGAGAAAGTCGATACCAGGCGACGCAGAGACAGCAGGCGAAGACCGGATGATCAACAAGATCGACATCCTTTCTGGGACATTTATGGGCATTTTAAAGCACACGGGAAGGCCCATGTTCCCCCCCCCAGATGGTAGATCGGAGCTCGGCACTCAATGTGGGATAAGAGCCGGGCGCGGGCCAGGACATCCCAGGTAGGTAACGGTCAAGGCGGGGATGATGGAGCAGGGTGGAGATCATAGCGTCGTGGGATGAACGAACTGGATACCCAGGTTGATTGTTGCAGGTTGTTCATGTCGTGATAGAGTAGGTATATCTTGCGGGAGGTTAGGTCGATTAGATCAGATGCCAGGGGGTCCGTCTTCCCTGCAACGTTGACAAACGTAGTCGGGTCGATGAGAGCAATTAGGGCGCTTGGCCGAGGTCTGGGGTCGGAAGACACGCCGCTTTGGTCACTTCAAGCTCGCCAGGATTCGGGGTATGGACGTTTTAGCCCCAATAACGAATAACGCAACGGCCAGGACTGCCTTCTTACATGTATTATACTCATCTCATGTACGCAGATGGATGTAGGCCGAGATGCGCATGAAGAGAGCGGGGGGGAAACGAAGAAAACAAGCAATATGCCCGTGAGTCCTGGTGGAGAAGGCCTTGAGAATTGAAGGCACGGCAAATCGCCTCATCATGTCAGCATCGTGTGTAGACGGGCGACCAAGGTCCGAGACGACGCTTTTGGATGCGGAGGCGAGGCCTTGAGGAGGAAAGTGGCGATGGAGTAGGCGAGTTCTCCTGACGTCTTGACCTTTACGAGACGTTGAAGACGGGTGTCACTGGGAAGACCTCGATTTCTTTTGAGAAGGGATCGCGACGTTGGTGAGCCTAACCAGAAGATTGATGTAAGAAGGGTGTTCGTGGGAATTGTGCCGGGGAAGAAGTTGAGACCCAGTTGAGACGCAGATACGAAGACGGAGTAGGTTAGGGGGAAATGGGCTCGGCTCTGAACAAGGACCACCCTGGTAGAGCCGCGATCAGTGGCCCGGCGTTCTATTTTGCCCCATCTCTCCATCGGCGGCACGGACATCACTGTGGCTTTCTACCGGGCTGGGTCATGTATGCGATCGCGTGGTCGAGAGACGACCGAGTGGAAGAAGAGGCTAAAGAGCTGCGAGATGCCCAGTCCTCCTAAGACGCGCTGACTGGGAGCCTTGGCTTATTTAGCCTGCGTGCGCACATGGATATATCAGGCCGTGGGAATGCCGAGTCACAAAAGTCGTCGAGTCTCAGTAGACCACGGTGAGCAAGGCCATCGTTGATCCGAGGCTCGATATTCCGCATCGCATCGCTGGTCAGGGTAGATTGAACGAGACTCTTCACCCGGAAAGCCAATCCAGAACCTCTTGCCTCGGACTGAACACTCTTAGAGATCTTACTCGAGAAGCCCTCTGGCTCTGAACGCCCTCCGCAAGGTTTGACGGATCACATCTTGCTTTCGTAAGTTATAATCCATCATGCTCATGGCAGCGACACTCGCAGCAGCAGCTTCCCTTTTAGCCCGAACATAGAGTTGCTTGTCGTCCTCATTCGCCAACAGCCATTCCTTGAAAATGAGATGCCGCAGAGGCTCGGCGCTTCCCTTCGCAAAGACGTGGAGGTTGCAGTGCGGCTCGGCCGTGGTGAAGAGGCGGTGTTCATGCCAGTGTGGCTCCCGCGTGAGGAAGAGGAACCCGGCTGACTCGAGGGCTGGCACGTAGCTTGGCTCGTCGGTGGCGTCTGGGACGGTAAGATCGATGTCTATGATGGGCTTGGCTGGGAGGGACGGGACCGAGGTCGATCCGACGTGGGAGACCAGGAGGGCCTTTGCGCCGAGAGCATCGGCGATGCGTCTTTTGATAGATTCGAAAGCTTGGGGCCAGGACGGGTCAGGGTCGACGATGGCTCGAGGCTGCTTGACCGTGCGGAAGTTGACACGTTGGACAGCTGCCGGGTCGTACTCATAGTCTTTGGTGATTCCATCGGGATAGGCCTCCATTTTTTCGAGCTGTGATCCGTGTAGAGATCGGCTGCGGACCGTCATGTCATTCGAGAGTTGAGACGTACGGCCTGTGATGGTGCTGTCTTTTGTCGTAGTTGACAGTTGAGAAAAGGCTGATGCCCCGACGCCGCGTGAGTCATCGCCAACAAACACGTCCTTCATTGTATTGGTCCATCGCATTCGGAACGGCATGCGATCAACCCGGCCAAGGATCAATGCACGATTTTTACAATCAATGTTGCGCTCAGCTTTCAGGGAGGATAAGGGAAACCGAATAAGCGGAACGAAAAGAAGTAAGAAAGAAGAAAAAAGAAAAAGAGAAAAAAAAACAGGAGCGAGTATCCGTGGGACCTCGTCGTCACATTAACTATTCGTCCAAGGTCGTGCCGTTTCGACAGCTCAAAGTTGAGTGTGCACTACAAGTTGACTCGTCTCGTTCGCTCATGCTCCCAAACGATGTGGTATTGTACTTTCTGTATTTCCGCCGTCGCTAACTCGGTGCCTTGGCCTTGTTCATCTGCGTCCGGAACTTCTCCGCCCACTCGGTGAATTCATCGCTGTCCTTATCCCACGGCTTCTGAACCAGCCTCGACAGGGTACATACATCCGAGAAGCACTGGCCGGACATTCGATCGATCTCATCTACGTCGAGTTCATAGAAGGTGCCCGCCAGTTCGTCAAACTGACATGAAAGTGACTTGACCGACTCGACCATCTTATCCAGACGATCCGTCACTTGCGATGATCCCTCTTTGGGCAACGAAGGGAGCGCCTTCAACCTCCTTTTAATGATACCTTGGTAGAGGAGGGTGGTGAGCCGGATCTTCTTCAGACACGACTCGAGCCGATCCCGAATCCGGTCCGGGTCATCGCGGGGAATGACTTGCGTCGACGCCATGATCTCGTCGACCATATCCTGGGCAGAGGGCATCATCGACCCCACACCCGAGTCGCGGTCCGTATCGTCGGCTATGTCATCATCATCGTCATCGTCGTCGTCGTCGTCGTCCTCGTCGTCCTCGTCGTCATCCGGAGTCTCTTCTCCCCATTCCTTCAACTCTTCCATGACATCCTCCAACGTATCCCGAAATTCTTCGACTTTGTTCACGAAACAACCACCGACGCCAGCCTTGGAAAAGCGGACCACTTCATCGCAAGCGGCCCAGAGGGTTCCCGTCGCCAGGATGCTCCCCTTGCTGGTGCCGGCGGCGGCGGAGCCATGCTGCTGCAGATCATCGGACAGAATCTTGCCGTCGGCGGGGATCCGCTCGATCAGCCCGCGCAGCTCTTTGAGAGCCGTGTACGTCTTCCAGGCGAGGTCCCGTCGCACTGTCAGGGTGTACCTGTCGGACGTGCAAGATTGGGCCGCTGCGGCAAGGCCGGGAACAGCGCTCCCTACGAGCTCCCGAAGGACCTTGATGATAGCTGAAGGGGTGAACGGATTGTTGATGATGAGGACGGATATTCTTGTGGCATGTGCCCTGATGAGAGTGGCTGAGTCGCCGGCGAGCGAAAGAGCGTCTACGGAGGAGGGGTCGGAGGTGGATGTCGAAGAAGCAGAGGCAGAGGCAGAGGCATCTTCTGCCTCATTCGAGGGGTCCCTGTTGTCATAGATTTGGAGCAAGACTGATTCTAACTGCTGGAGAAGATGGACTGCCGTGGCCGCGAGGGTGTTGAGTCCTTGGACGGACATATCGGGAGAGTTGGTCGACATTTTTGAGGCAACTTACTCCAATGGAGATGAAGCGATGGGGCGGCAGAGGTGAAGGGGAAAAAAAGTTTCCTATTGCCCCGCGAAGGAAATTACGTATCTTGTGGAGGGGTAGTGGTGCTACTGTGAGGAGATGATAACAGACATCCAGAGCTCTTATCTCCACGTGACATTGCTGACACATGTTCTGATCATCTCTGTAGTGTAGTGGGCGTTTTAGGTGAGCTCGAGCTTTCCACTTGGCTGGTTCGAGGCCTTGACCGTTTCCCGTTTCCCGTTTCCCGTTCCTCGTCTCCCGTCTCCCTCTTCCTTCTCTTCCTTGTTCTTCAAGTTCCCTCTACGACAGCGGGAAGTCGAGTTCGGCATTGCCATCATGTATCGGAGTCGAGGCCTGGTATTACTGGGTACCATCCTGTCGCTTGGATCCGCTTCTGCGGCATCTTTGCCCAGGGGCGTTGGTCCTGAATGTACGTATTTCCATCTCGCTTCCCCAAGCCATTGCGCCCAATACTCTAACGGCAACGCCCTGCTATCTTAGTTGCGAAATATTACGAGAACATCCGAGACGGTTTCTCGTGCATCGGCCACCCCAATGTTCGACTCGGCTTCTCTCAGATCAACGACAATTCGTGCGACTGCCCAGATGGTTCCGATGAGCCCGGAACCGCAGCATGCGCCTACCTCAACGATCGCTCTCCGCCTCAACCTCTCCCCGGTTCTTCTTCGGGTAGCACAAACACCACCAATGTCCTCCCCGGGTTCTGGTGCGCCAATGCCGGCCATTTGGCCACGTACGTCCCCTTCCTCTACGTAAACGACGGCGTCTGTGACTACGAACTATGCTGCGACGGCACCGAGGAATACGGCGGCGTGGGAGGCGTCAAGTGCGAGAACCGCTGCAACGAGATTGGCAAGGAGTACCGCCGGATGGAGGGGGAGCGCAAGAAGGCCCAGGAAAAGGCGTTGAATAAGCGCAAAACCATGGTCACGGAGGCCAAGGTGCTCCGACGCGACGTGGAGGCCAAGGTTGCGTCCCTCAGGCAACAGATCCAAAAACTCACTGCCAAGAGGGACGAGCTGGAGAAGAGGTACGAGGAAATCAAGCGGGCCGACGAAAGCAAGGTTGTCAGGAGCGAAGGAGAGGGCGGAAAGCTTGGCGTCCTTGTCGGGCTCGCCAAGGACCGCATCGCCGAACTCCGCGAGAGCTTGGAGAAAGTGGTCGAAAACCGAAGGGAGCTCCGAGCCAAGGTGGACGAGCTCGAGGGCATCCTACGTCGCTTCAAGGAAGAGTATAACCCCAATTTCAACGACGAGGGTGTCAAGCGGGCTGTCAAGGGCTGGGAAGACTATGCTGCCAGAGTGGCCGGAGAATCGAACAGCGCAGTCTCGGATGCCGAGTTGCGCGATGTCTTGTCCGAGGACTCGGAAGACACCGGTATCAATTGGAAGGAGTTTGAGGAGGAGGAGGCCTCGGATACGGATATCAGTAAGTGAAACAGGGTGACCCAAGCCAAGAACTCCCCCCCTTGTCTCTCTCTCTCCCTCTTTGAATTTTTTTTCCCCAGCACTTCCATCTGACCTGGCTGCAGTATACAACCTCCAAGCCTACCTTCCCGCTTTCGCTCGCGATTTTGTCCAGTCCAAGCTGAAGCTTCTCCATTTCTGGCTCGTCGACAACGGCCTCGTTGCCGAAAACACGAAGCCGGGAACGGAGTCTCATGCCGCGAGATCGGCGCGCGAAGCCAAAGATGCAGCAGGCAAGGACGTCACCAAGAAGGAAAGGGAGCTCAGCGATCAGGAGAAGGATCTCGAGCTGGACTACGGCGTCGACGACATCTTCCGTGTCCTCAAGGACAAGTGCGTGTCGACCGACGCGGGAGAGTACGAGTACGAGCTCTGCTGGATGGGCTCTACCAGCCAGAAATCGAAGAAGGGCCACGGCAAGACGAATATGGGCCGATACAAGAGCATTGACTACGAAATGGCCGACGAGGAGGACCGCGCGGACGGTAAGAGCCTTGGTAGGGGCAGGCGGATGGTGCTGCGCTACGAGGATGGGCAGCAATGCTGGAACGGCCCGAAGCGAAGCACGGCTGTTTGGCTGGCCTGCAGCGAGACGGAGGAGCTGTGGAAGGTGTCGGAGTTGGAGAAGTGCGTGTACAAGATGGAAGTGGGCACGCCGGCGGCCTGCGACGAGTTGGTTGAGGCGACTCAACCCAGGGCAAAGGACGAGTTGTAAGTGAGTTGGATAAAAATGGGGAGTCTCGATACGTGGGCGGTGTAAATATTGTATTGAGGGAGCCGGCGTCGTAGCATGGGGGGCGTGTGTAAAGCTCGAGATGCATAGCGAATTGGAATTGCCTTGGGAGGCAACGAATATCTAACACCCAACACCTAACACAACACAGTTTGCACTTGCATTTTCCAGAAGGGAAAAAAAAAAAACCACCGTTTGTCCAAATCAAAAAAGGGTATCAGTGACTTATTTTCTGATCTTACACGTCTGCATCATCTCAGTCATATCCCGTCACAAGTTGAGCAAATTACCTTTCATGCTCTGGCTACCAATTTCCGTCTTTTGCTTATCTCCTCTTGTTCGGCCATCACCTTGGCCGTCAGTGATGCCGCAAGGGGGTTATTGATCCCGCTCGTCCTGCTCGGCGCCTCCTTTTTGGCAGACTTGACCGCCTCCTCCGTGGCTTGCCGTTTCTCTGCCGACGAGCTCTTCCCATTCTCGCCCTCCGCATTGTCCTTCGCCTTGCGCTTTTTCTTACCCGCCGACTTGTCCTTCTTCAATGCGTGGGTGAGACCAGCAGCGCGGAGGTCATCCATACGCCGCACTAGCTTCTTGAGGTCCGCCTCGTCGCCCGGTAGTATGGGCACGACGTTTTCGCTCTTGAAAGGCTCGCTGCACTCGGGGCACAGTTCTTCTCGGATTTCCCTAATCGCCAGCTCTGCGAAGACGTGGCCGCAGGGGACTAGGTAGACGGCCTTCGTAGCCGGCCCGAGCTCCTTGAGCGATATGGGGCAGATCCGCACGTCTTTCCCCTTGTCGCCAGACCGTGTGAGCTTGAGCTTGACAATGTCGCGCAGCGATCGGATCCCTGTGGATGCGAAGGTTAGGCCGGCGTAGCCATCGGTAGACGGGTCGTGGGGAGCGTCCGCTGACGGGTGCTCGTCGGAAGGCATGAGTGATTTGAGGATGGTCTCGTAGTTGTAGAGACGACCGCGCCAGTCGGAGACGATGTTGTCCATGTCGAGCCGTTCGTTGGTGAGCGGATCGTGAGCCCAAGCGTGGCCGAGGGATTCGTGGGCGTTGGCTTTCATCTCGCTGATGGTGAGAGCGCGAGCGGCCGATTTGACCAGCTCCCGTCGCTTGGGGATGGAGCCGCCATCATTGCCCATGATGGCAAAAGATGATTTGGACAATTGTCAAACACTGCCAGGCGTCGATTTAAAATTCGACCTCGTCAAGAGTTAAACCCGTTGATAGACGCAGGCTGGCATGATGTGTCTGGAGGCGATACTGTGGTGTGAGATAATCGTCGTATATGTGGTATGGATATCTATATATAAGGAAGAAGCTGGCCGCTACCCTAGGCTATAGGAGAAGCTAGTAAAAGCTTTCTATATAAAGGCAGGTTACGTAACCCACCTCTTAGCCTGCCTAACTTTATACTAAGCTTATCCCTAAGCTTAAGAACTATACCTTATTAAATAAAGCGTAGTCGAAATCGTCACAAAAAAGGTCAAGATTAATTAAGGCAATAGTGTGACCGTGTAAGGACCGTTAGGGAATCGCTGCTACCGTATTTTATATAGTGTAGATTCTGTAAGCGTTTACCCGGATTATGCTCTTAGTAATCCGGCCCGTTACATAACCAAAAAGACTATAGTCTATTCGATATACCCCTTAATCGCTCTAAATGTTAGTTAGGCGATTAAAGCTATTCGTAACCGGCAGATATACTAGGCATATAACCTATATAATCTCTTCGCTATATCCGCCCTTAAATTCATCCTCTAGGTTCTCTAAATACTTTATCCGGACTTCCTCCAGCTATTTTTACTATAGCCGTTCCCGTAAATCTATTACTCCTACCTAGGACCTAAATATCTTAATTTTCTCGCCGTATAATACCTTTATTAATCCGTCTACGACTATTTCCGCGCTCGCCACATATATTATATATATTTAGCCTTATTACTTTACTTATCGTAACTAGTAGCCGTGGATATTGATATAGTGGAGGCGCGTTATTAACGTGCGAATCTCTTAATTAACTAACCGAATCGTTTAGTTATTATCGTATAGGATCCTTAATTCCGGATCGTTAAATTCCACTCCTATACTAAGTAATAGGCGTTATATAAAGATACCCTCTTTTATACCTTATACTAACGCTAATAGCTTTGCTTCCGTTATTAACGTCGTGACCGTATCCTACTTATTAGCGCGCCACATGATTATGCCGCTAAATAAGCGTATTACGTACGCTTAGCTACTCTTATAATTGAGGGTATTATCGGTAAATAAGGTATTAGTATAAATTTCGATAGTATCGCTACTCCTTAGTTCTAACGTAAATGTTTAGCTATTAATTAGATAAAGGATTAGATAATCGGCGGCCTTATAGTATATAGGCCCTGGATTGATATTAAAATGGTATAGCCTTAATACTATAAAAGCGATATCTAGCCGCGATACCACTGCTATATATAGTATAGATTATATCTTCCGTTAATAGCTTTTAATATTAGTTAAGGTCCCTGAATAGGGCAGTAATTCTATAACCTTAATTAGGTGCGTTAGGCGATAGTTACTGCTATTCTTACTATTCGGCTTTAATAGGCGTTCTAACTTAGTAGTATAGTCGCGTTATAATAGCTAGATTTTACGGGCGGCACGGTCGCGAATAACCTTAATACTAAGGAACCGCTATAAAGGATCGCTACCTTATAGGTTATAGTGGCGTTGTAGGTTATTAATAGTCTGCTTTATCTGTACCTTATCTTATTCCTTATAAGTAATAACGATATCGTTAACGTAGAAAAATAGAATTAAACCGCGACGCAGAAAATAACACGGTTCGTACGGCACTATCTAAAAACCGTCCGCTAAAAGGATAGCCGAAAAGTGCTTTTACTATAGCAATAGGGACTCCTTAAGCCTATATAACGCCTTTTTCAGGTGTAAATAGCTCCTAGGGGCTAGAAAACCTGGCGGCGGGTATATAAAGATATTATAGGGGAGGGGCGAGTATATAAACGCGTTTATAATATCGCATTATAATAGCGTAAGGTTAAAATAGGCGGCGATAGCTATTAACGCGCGGAATAACCTCCCGGCTAAAGTTATTATATATATCTCCTTAAGCGAGAATTAATACTGCTAATCTCCTGGCACTACGAGCCTTACCTTATATTTATATAGAAACCTATACTTATCGGATTTGTATATTATCATCCATATCGAATTAAGAACCTGATTTCTATCTGCTACGGACGCCGGCACCCGTATCCACAACCCTATCTCCTCGTGGCTCCGTAAGTAGTCTTCCTATACCTATCGGAATAGGTGGCCATAAGGGTGTAAGGGTATATCGCGAGGGTTTTTCGGAGGAGGAGGGAGGTCTTTATAATAGATCTTCGTAGCCGCCGGGGTTATATTTCCCGAGGTAGCTATCAGGGCTATAGGTTCGAGTAATAACGATAAACGCCGCTATAGCGTTAAAGGCGTAGTTCTTTTTAACCGTAATTTAGTTAGCGGAGTCCTATTTAATATATATATATCCGGGGTGTAACGGCTAGCGTTAAACGCTACCATCTAATAGTCTTTTTTCCAGCTATCTCCTTACCGGTTAGGGCGCGCTCCTCTCTCTATAAGGAGCCTTATAGCCGTTGCTATAGAGATATTGTGGTATCGTGTTCCTCTATCCACGAGAAAGCCTATAGCCGTAGGTACTTCACGATAATTTCCTAAGATCACGGCTATTATTAACGCTATAACCGATAACGGGGTTATCGGTAGAGTGGAAAGCTATAGATTTATAGGCTGCTATAGACGGCGATTAAATGTTATACTAGCTAAATTACACGGTTCGTGATCTAAATCTTATCTTCCTAGACTTAAGATAGCCTCCTCCACCCCTTTACGGCCGGGTATTACGGACTATAACCTTAACGGCAGTAACACCGTTAAGGAAAGAGATCCGGGGGGAACTAGCCCCGGTAAAGGGTTAAGTTCAAAATAAGCAGTTATATAAAAAGGGAAGTCCTTAGCTTATATGTCTATAAACGAATATAAATCTCTAGCCTTCTCCTGCTCGATCTAACTACTTAGGTCTTCTAGTTACTCCTCGGTTAATTAACGCAGGTCGTCCTTAAAGGCGTTGGTTTCGTCGTTAAAAAAGGTATATTCGTTAAAATCTATATCGCGCGTGCGAATAATATGGTAGCGGCGCCGGCCTAGCACCTAGATACGGAAGATATTAGTGGAATCGTAGCCGATAAGGTAGCCGATATAGGTATAAGGAGCGATACGATTTAATGGCTTATTAGCGCCCTTTTAGGTATCCTTAGTTATCGTATACGCCTTATAACTATAGGCTCGAAGATATAATAAAATCGGCTTCCTTTTAAAGAGGACCTCGTATAGCGTCTTTTACTCCTTATTATGCTGCCTTCGTAGCGTGTGGTTATAGACGTACGTAGCTATGGGAATGGTCTTAGGCTATATAAACAGTGGCAGCTTTGCGTGGATATTTATCGTATAACCTTTTGAAATCACCACGGTAGTAGCGTATTCGGCACCCCCGTTCTATACTTAAGTATTGGTAGTAGATACCTCTAATAGAATGCCCTCCTCGCACAGTAAGAGAGTGATATTATTAGATTAAGTTAGCTTATTATTAGCCTCGAAAACGCGTATCTTATAATCTAATTAACGGTCTACTTAAGCGAGGAATTCCTTAATTATTATAAGGATATCTGCTACTAGCTTACTCTTTATAATGTAAGTGGCTATAAAACCACTATAATGGTCGGTGAAAAATATAAACCTTGAGTTCCTGTCGGACGTTTAGTTAAAATCCGTGAAATTAATCGCCTACTATTCCCTTACGTAGATAGGTATAGTTCGAGGGCACTTACTAATATACTGTTTTATTTTTATAAGCTTATAGGCCTTATAGTCGATAGTTACTAGTCCCTTAATCTTAACCCCCTACGTCTGTTTTTCTAGGTGCCTAAGAGGCTTAGGGCCAGCATGCCCTAGCCGTACATATCATAAGATGCCCTCTATAATGCTTTGATAACGTATCGTTGATTTATAGACGGCTTTTCGGGTAGAAGACGACGAAGAAGAGCCTAGAAAAGTAGCCGTAGAGTGGTTAGAATTATAGGGCACGTACTTAATAACGGTCTAATCGAAGTGATGACTTAGCTAGTATAGTATAGATTTATCGACACATTAAAGGCAGTTATTTAGTGGCTTCTAATCCTACTAGTATCCTCGTAGTCGTAACCGCTAGTTTAAGATTAAATTATAAGTAAAATCTGCGTAGTATACGATGTTTAAGAGCCTAAAGTCCAGGCCTCCTATTAGTCTGTTTAATCTCACGGTCACGTTACTGTAACCTTTAATAGGCAGCGATAAGCTGCCTACGACTACGTAGTCTCCCTACGTAGTGGGTATAAAATCAGAAAAACGGGAAAATTCGTTAAAAATATAAATAGTAACGCCGGAATCTAGGATAGTAGAGGGTTAAAGAGGGTAGCTAGTAGTAGTGCTAGCCGTAAAGGTAGCGGCGTAAAACACACCGCTACGGACGATACTATAGTTAAGTCACGCTTCTTTAAGCTATATAGAGTCCTGGCCTATATCCTTCTTCACCTTCTTTATAGCACGTAGTTCTTTTACTTCCGCGCGTATCACGGGGTCGTATTTAAGGATCTATTAGACGGTTATTTTAATACTATCGTATATAATCTAACCGTCCGTTACTATTTCCGGGAATAAGTAGTAGCAGGCGTTAATATTATAACTAGGCATAGTATATACGCGGCAGGGTTCCCCTTATCGCAGGGCAAATTAACGTCTTTTAGAAGAAGAGCGGTTAGTTAAAGTAATAGAAGGTATAGCTATAAATGCGGCGGTAGTGGGATTCTTAGCTTTATTCTTCCCACGGCCGCCCTTCCTTTTAGGCTTAGCCGTGGTCTCTAAGGTATCTTCACCCTCTTCGCTTCTAGTATACAGTGCAGAGAATACTATAACGCGATGGTTACCGCACTTTCCTTAGTCTTTAAGTCTAGTCTCGATATATCGTTATCTAAGGGTATAAAGATCCTTGGGTTAGACTACTTCCTTATCGAGGAGACGTCCCTCTACCTCGGTCTAGTTATAGCTAGCTATACTACGGATACCCCTAAAGAAATCTGCCACCTAAATATACGTTACGGGTATCGATTTAACCTCTTCGAGGTGCTTTAATAGTTCCTGCTATCTTACTAACCACTCCTGCAGTTTCTTAAGGCTATTCGGAGTAGTACAGACGTGTTCGTTATACTCTTTATAGATATCTACGTGGCGCGTAGTCACGTAGTAAGCGGCATCGTATTAAATAGCTTTATATACCCCTTAAGGCGTAGCGTTACGCAGGAGCAGCTTACGACTTTTATTAATAGTATTAGTCTACTATATTAGTACGGCGTTAATATCTTTTGCGTACTTATAGTGATTATCTCTCTATATCTTCTAGCGCTATATCGTAGATTCGTAGGCGCGCTAACCACCGGCTATTAGGTCTATAAACTGCGTAGGCGTGGCACCTGCTTAGACAACTACGTTTAACGCTTAGAATATACCGTAGATAGGTAAAAGAGGCTTTTAAGGAGGGGGAATAGAATTATCAGGGCGTAGATGTTCCTAGACTTTATTATTAACGGCCGTAGCTTCGTAGTGGCTACGCTAGAGCTCCTAATCGCGATAGATTTGATAGGTGACTAGCTAGTATTCCGATATTTTAATGGTTATTTATAGATTAACACGCTATATCGGCGCGGCTAGATAGCTTCTTAACTCGGTAGTAGTAAAGGTAAAAATAAAGGGTAGGTTATTCACTTAGTAAGTAAGACTCTTAATTATTAAATAAAGCAAAGTCGAAATCGTCATAAAATAGGTCAAGATTAATTAAGGTAATTATATACTAGTATGACCGTGTAAAGACCGTCAGGGAATCGCTACCACCCTATTTTATATAGTACAGATTCTATAAGCGTCTACCCGGATTATACTCTTAGCAATCCGGCCTATTACGTAACCGAAAAGACTATGGTCTATTCGATATACCTAAGCTATATCCGTAATCTCGATCGCTATCCTTTCCACTAAATATCACTACACGTCCTCCCACTAAAAGGTAGCTACCGTGTCTCCTTTATTCCTCTTACTATAGTCGGAAAGTGTAGTACGCGGGTATCACTCTTAAATTAAATAACCTCTTGCGTATCCTATCTATAGCCTTCGCGGTCTTTAGATCTATACCTTCTAGAGTAATATCCTATTAATAATTAATTAAGTGTTTAGGTCTTAATATAACCGGCTTTAGGTAGTTTGTATATATCTTTTAGTATTAATCCTTATATATATCACATAGCGGTCTATTTAGCTAAGTAATTACCTACTAAGTGATATCCAACGCTTAACTTGAAATTCGGAATAGCCCTAATTAAGTCGGGTAAAACTTTAAGGTAGACTTTACTTTTTTATCCGCTAATTCCTAAATATATATATTTTCTCGAAAACGGTAGTTAACTTTTACGAGTTTAATCTTATCCTTTTTTTATACCCTTATATTAAACCTATTAATTCTTTCGTGTCCCTCCTCTCGGGTCTTTATTATAACGTCTAATATAGTATAGTATCGAAATCCGTTTAGATCTAGTATTAATTCTAAGGATTCGGTTAGCTCTAATATCCTTAGTAGTTAAGTATTATATATCTCTTCGGAGTATATACCCTTTAATGCCGATATTAGCATTACCTCCCCGTTATCTCGGAAGGCTTAAGTCTAAGCGATATCCTTATCCTCTAGATCCGCGGCGTTATCGCCGTAAGAAGTTAAGAAGCCTAATATCGCCTTAGCTAGAGATATTCCGATTAAGGAGGTATACCTCGCATTAATCTTCTATAATATACTTAGTATCTCCCGGTACTATCTTAATATATCGCCGCATCGTACACTATCTAATAATTATATTATAGTATACTTTTTTATCTATACCTTTACTAGTTTTACCGCACTTTTAGGTAACCTAGCTAAGCTTAGATATAATATTAGTCCGAAACTTATAAAGGTACCGTTATATTAGGAGACGGCCTTTATAAACGCGTTCTTAAAATAGGATCTATTATCGGAATAAAAGAACTTTAGGTATCTAAATACTAGTACTATGCTCTCCTATAAAGCCTTATATACCGAAAGGGTATCCGCTTTTCCCGTGGCGTATAATAGTATAAACCTTATTATATAGTCGATTAGTACTAAGATATATTTATATCTATTGACTAAAGGTAGGCTTATCGGGTCTATAAAGTCTATCCTAACTAGCTTAAATAATCGGGATACTACTACTTATCCTAGTAGTAGTTTTAGGATCCTCGGGCCAATTTATTAACACGCTATATAGGATCGAATATAATCTATTAGATCCTTAACTCGGTTCGGCAAATAGTATCTACCCTTAAGGTTTACTAGTATAATATTAATTCTATATAATATCCCTTATTATCGTGAAATTATCTTAGGACCGTCACGATATTCTAATAGGGAATACACTTTGCTAATAACTCGTCCTTTTCTATTCTATATAGGTATATATCCTAAATATAGTACTTCGTACTTATATATTAGATAACTCTTTTCGTGGCCCTTTTCTTCTTTCTATAGCTAGCTAGACCTAGTATAATACGCCTTATAATAGTCTTGTATTATTCGTCGAGATCCTAGTATTCCGGATATAGGAGAAATCTCTGGGATATCCGCGGGGTTATTAGTTAATGGTAGCAGAATAGATCTCTTTTCTAAATCTCGTAGTATCACTTATAGGGATCTACTTATAACTAGGCTAATAACGGGGTAACTATCCGTCTTTAGTATTACCTCGGCCTCTCTGCCCAACTTTAAAGAATATGGCTTAACCCGAGCCTTCACGATAACGTTTAGTCGTCCGTCCGTTATCGAGAATTCCGGGACCTCGCGCCGCTATAATAGATAAAGCTCATCCTATATATATATTAGGACTCTACTAAGGCTATCCGCTATCATAATAATCCTCTAAGTATTAGGGCGGTGGAGATAGTAACTATTAAACTCCGTTAATTTCTCGATCTATTTAAGAAGCTTACTATAAACTCCGGTCACTTTATTTATAGACTAAATAATACTAAGGTAGTCTAAGTATAGTATAATAGAGAATAGACTATATATAGTTAACCACTAGGTCTCCTATAATGCTTTTAGTACTGTTAGAGTGTCCTTCTTAGATAAAGAGTACTAGCGTTCTGCCTCCGCTAATTAAAAAGATATAAACTATAGGACACATACTATATCCTAGTTCCTATCCATAATCTCTATACCCGGAGGGTAGCCTTCGAGCTATATAAAGATAATACTAAGTTTGTAGTCTAACGTGTTAGTTAGTACGTGAAGTTATATATCGTCTAAAGCCCTAAGGATAATATTATCCTAAACTGCTTTATAAAAGCGCTAAAGAGTATCGTCCTATTCCGAACCCTATATCGGCTTTAGTCGCCGTATATATTCTTTACGAACGCTTAGCTTACCAAGAGGTATAAAAGTTAGTCGAAACTCGAAGAATACTAATTTAATAATATCTTTCTACCCAGTCTATCCGGGAATATACTTATAAAAGGGTAGTATACACTACCGTAACGGTTATACCTCTTTCTCAGAGGTAGGAGGCTAATTATAAAACTATCTAGCGAAGTTAAGAAATTTATCGTGGTATTTATATCCGGGATGTATCATTCTACTATACACGTGCGTTCTTACCGGGTTAAGGTAATTAAGGAAAAAATAACACTTTTTAGGGGTAAGGCTAATAGGTCCTTATATAATATAGGGGAAGTAGTATACTTATAGGTAGATAAAGTAAGTGTAGAAGTTATAGTTACCTATATTATAATCGTCGATATAGATAAAAAGATTAGACTCTAGCTCTTTTATATATCCTAGGATAAAGGGGTAGTAAGCATAGTGCGGGGAGGTACTAGAAGCGTTATTATTATCGTAAAAGATATTACCGAAGATTATATCCCCGTACCGAGCGTAAGTACTCGGCAAACCGGAAAGCCCTTATAGTACACGGTTATAGTGCCACGCTCTATTCGAACTAGTAACTATAAAAAGTTTATAAGTGTTTAGATAGAGTTAGATACCCTAAGAACTGTGAAAAACATTGTAATTAGAATACACTATAAGGCGCCCTTAGTAAATATATTCTAAGTCGGTTTCTAGGTTATAGTATAGATAGGCAGGTCGTAGTAAGGCAGCGTTAAATATTCTGAACTTATATATAACTTTAAAGGTGTCCTTTATATTAGGCTTTAGGGGGAATAGCATCGGAGCTACCTACTAAGCCTAAACTACTTTAGAAATAATAATAGTATATTCTATTTAGGGTATCGCTACTCTAGCAAAGTCTCTCTAGCGTCTACCGTATCTCTATTATCGCTACTGAGGCGGAGGTTTAATATTATCCTTTAATAAGATTTTATATTAAAGTTATAAAATAACTTTAACATTATCTAGTAGTATTATAAAAGCATCGCGGTAGGTGTATAGAAGGGTCTTAACCAGGTCTCTTTTATCCAGAGTATCGGCTATATTCCCGATATCGATATTACTAGAAGTATACTATAAATCGATTTCGGATAAGGGCGTAGAGCTTAAAATTTAGAATATATACAGAAAATTAAACCGGTAAGGGGACCCCTTAATTTCTAAAAATCCTATATAAAGTGGAACTTATACTTAGGGTAATTATTTCGAGTAACGATATTCTGGTAAGGGTTCTAGGATACTAGATAAGGCGGTAGGTAAAAGTACCTCGCCCTAGTCTTTAAGCGTAAAATAAGCCTAGTTAGGATCCTTATAGAGTTTATCCTCTACAGGAATATCTTCCGTGTCCTCTATAATAGTTGCTATTGAACTCCGGGCGTATAATAAGACTTTAAGAAAATCTATTTTACCCTCCGTAACCGTGTTCCGTAGTTAAAATACTTCTATCCGGGGCAGATACTCTACTATATCGTAATCTTGCCAGACTTTTAAGCCCGAGTATTATCTATCTTTTATAGATTTATTACCTAACTCGTATCTTAATACTTATCTCTATAATAATCTGAAAGGTATAGGTTCGGGGGTAGTATATCGGGATATAGCTTAGGAAGAAGATATCTTATTTCTCTTTTATACCTTTATTATCGTTAAAAGAATCTAAGAGAGGTTTTATAAAGCTCTCTCTTTATTAATCTATTAGTTTAAAAAGCGAATTATACTCGGTAGATTATCCGGTCCCGGTATAGGATTATTCTATAGTTCGGGCATCCATATATTATCGGCCGATTTCGTCTGTCTATATATTACTAACTCGGGCGAAATTATAGAAATAGCCCCTTATATTATCTTTATCTATAATTAACGGTAATAAACGAAGAAGAAGTTTATTAGAAGAAAGTAAAGCTAGAAAAATAATAGTTATATTTCTAAATCCTTAATTCTCTAGTGAAATCTTTCTAATCTATAATAAATAATAAAGAAGATAATCGGGACTAGACGTTCGGCTCGAGTCTTTTCTAGAGCTCTTTAAGTAACCACTAAAAGTCCTTACAACTTATAAAGTTTGCTATACGTATATCCTTCCACCACGAATAATAATATTACCTCCTTTTATAGTTCCTTCTCGTAATACCGCTATCTTTAAACTTATTCCAGTAATTATAACTTAGTTTATAGCACTTACTCTGGTTTCCTTTTTATTTAATACTTAGTCCGTTTAATAAGTTTATCCTGACCTGCTGCTAATATATCCTCTAATTATCTTAAAATCTTATTATCCTACTTATCGTTAGAATCCTTACTATCTGTGTTACCCGATTTAGGAGGTACTTCCGTAGGATATTTTAGCCGGGGTCTATTCTTAACTTTCCGTGGCTATACTATATCTAGTTTAACGTAGTAGTACTAAGGGCTAAGTGGATAGGAACTAGCTCGTAGTGTTTATTAGAGCCTTTTACTGTAAGAGTCTCCGGAGAGTAATCGATAATAACTTATACCCGATAGTACTACTACTTACTGAGAAGTATATCCTATTTATCCGCTTTACCTAAAATCAAGGCTTAGATAGTGCTTAGGATACCTCCGACTATTAGTCGGAGAAGATAAAACTCCGTAATAGGTAGAGTTTTATTATCCGTAAGTTATACTATATAAGGGGTATTTAGTCTATATACTAGAAAGCCGTATTTCTGCACGAATAGACGACTCACCGCTTTTATTATAGAACTAGAGTTAAGGAGAATTAGGTCCGAGTAAGTATTCTTTATATAGACGAAAATATATCCTAGGGTATTAGGTATGCCCTCCTTTATTCCAAAAGCGATATTCTTATAGCTATTCTTATTATCTTTACCAGGCTAAAGGGCTATATATATAGCTTTTGTTATAATATTCCTATACTTCTTCCTTGCTTAAACGCGATTTACCTCTCCTTATCCATCTCGCCTAAAGACCTCTATCTAAATAATATAATATAGTTCTGCTTTTATAAGTGGGGAGGCCTAAAATAGTTATATTATAGATATAGTAACGGGCTAGTTAGATAGGAAATCTATTATAGAAAATAGTGCTTTCCCCGCTATCTTTCTACCTTTAATAGGCTTAAGGCCTCGAAAGGTATTGTTAAAGTCGTTCTTCGTACCTTTTCCCGAGATCTAAACTTATTTTTCCCTACTAGATATCTCTGACCTATCTAGGCAAAGCGGAGTAGGTAAACGTGGTTAAGGAGTTTAGGATAATTAGAAAATAGTGTCTAGCTTATTCGCTTTATCTATAACTATAGGAGTAGGAGGGTATCTCTTAGGTTATTATCTCGGTTATACTATCAGCCTAGTAGGAGGCAGGGCGTAAGGTAACTTATTATTTAGGTTCTAGGGAGAGGGAGAGGGGGTATCTATAAAGGCTTAGCCCGAGTATTATTAGCGTTCTAATTTAGCTTATTCGGGTCTCTTTATCGTTTATTAAAAAGGATATCCTAGACTTCTAGGTACTCCTCTAATTCTAGGTACTTCTTCCTTAGGTCTACGTAATATCTTTATATAGTAGTTATTTTATTCTCTTAGGCGGTATTATAGACTATGCTGCTATAACGAGTATAAGTGAAGGGGAGGATATTACTAATATTTAGAGAGATAGCATGATATAATAGACTAGCAGCGTGATGGTAATAGTTTAGTTCCTCAACGGAAGATATAACGTGTATCTTATTAATATTCTTAAGGATAAGGTAAACTAGAATCTGCCCCGGTTAAGGCTTTATTAGTCCGGAGTCGGTTTACCTCTTATCTCGTAGCTTTGTATCCCGTGCCGTAAGTATATCCTCTTTCCGGGCGTCCTAGAGGTCACGGCGTTATTACTATTATTCCCTAAAGCCCTTATTTAGATAATCTCTAATAAACTATCCCTAGCTACCGTATCTAAAGCAGAAAACCTTATCAATATTCTAAGGAAAAGAGCGGTTATTCCGAGGCCTATTAGTTAAGGCTAAGGCCGATAACATGTTAGGATTATATAACTTATCGGCGGCCGGTCTCGCGGAGAGGCCCTTAATCTTATACACTAACGCCTTTAGGATTTTCTCTTATATCTCTCTAAACTCTTTTAAGAATTCTTAGTCCTTCGATTTTAGCGAGTCTTTATATTCTTTTTCTATTAGGTTAGATATATCGTGGTAACCTCGGGCTACCTTAATAATTATATATTTAACGTTTTTAAAAGTAACTATATCCTTCGGTATACCATGCCTTATCTTTCCCGAAACGGCTGACCTATTAACGACATGCTCCTATAGGCGAGAGTCTACCTTACCGTCTATTATCTATTCGTAAAAAAGTTAGATAAATAAATATCTAATCTTAGCCAATATCGCTTTATTATTAAGTTTAATTACTCTCTTAATATAATCTAGGAGCGTCTCCCTAACCTTCTTGGCGAAGTTAGAAGCCTTAAAAGCGGCCTATCCATTATATTAAGTTTTATCGTCTTTAAACTTACTTTAGAACTTTTCTTCAATAGCCCTCTACGAAATACGGTCCTTAGTATTCAGTATCTTTTACTACGCCTTAGCCTTACTGACTAAGTATATCCGTATAATCCTAAGCTTATATCTATCCTTAGCCTTTTCGCTTAGGCGCTCGCCGAATATATCTATTATATCCTTAATATTACCTAGGAACTCCGATCTAAGATAGGAGTATCCGGTGCCTAAGAACTTAGAAACGGTATCGCCTTTAAGGTTCTTTATTCTAAAACCTTACGAGTAAACGATTAATAGTAGCTAGGTACTAGGAGAGAGATCTTAGGTATTAGGGGAGGTAGAGTTAAAGGCGGGGGAAAAGGTAGATACTAAAACCACCGACTTCTTTTAAGGGAATAATAGCACCGGCGCTACTATAATAAGAAACGGTATAGTTAGTAAAGTCAGTAAAGGGATTTTAGAGGGAGTGATTCTATCCGTTTTCACGGATATCTAGGGGAAATAACGGAGGAGTAGTAAGGGGGGGGAATAATAAGGCTACGCGGAATCGTGCTAAATAAGTTACTATTAGGTAGGGGGGGTATTGAAATAAAATAAAAAACGAAAATAAGGATTCGGTATTCTCGTACTAATCTTTCTATAGCAGAAAAAGGATAATTCTAATATATATCTTATATATCTTATATATCTTATATATCTTATATATCTTCTATATCTTCTATATCTTCTATATCTTCTATATTCTATATATCTTCTATATTCTATATATCTTCTATATATCTTCTATATATTTTCTCTTCTTATTTTTAAAAAGGAAGAGAAGAAAATTTTAGGAGAGCTGATTCTTTATCCTATTATATTTTTATAGAAGAGAGAGTCCGTATAGTTATATTATTATCTCCGCCGTTAAACCTTCCTAGCCGTTTTGGCTAAGGTTATAGTTTCTTTTATCTACTTACTAAGTTCTATTCTTAAAGTAGCTTTTTTATTATAGGAGGTACTAACGTTATCGCTAGTTCCTATTATTCTAGGTCTAACCCGGTCCTCCTAGGTCTTACCTATCCTAGGGTAGATATAACCGGATATACCTTCTATTTTGGCCTAGATATAATTTTATCATTAAAAGTAACTTCTGGTTTTTAGTCGATTTGTTATAGGTGCTATCTTCTACGGGACGGTTATTTTCTTTTCTTAATATTATCCTTATTTTTACCTTAGTAACGATAAAGCAGAGACTAATACCTCGGCTCTATATAAGGACGGTAATTCCGCCTGCCTTTCTTATAGGGCACCCTAGGTCTTTTATAGGGTATTATATAGCAGTTTCTCCTATCATTATAGCTTTTCTGTTTTTCTCTTATATTAGTGATATATTTTTAGAGTCTTGATTTTATTTATCGCTTTCGCTTTTCCGTGGTCGGCTATTTCGAGATTTATCTTTATCCTTATTATCGTGCCGCGTCGCGAGATAGTAATAAAAGTATTATTTCTGTTTTAGTCGGTTATAATCGGTTATAATCGTATCAAAAAAGGAGTGCAAAGGCTAGTAGCATATTAGTAGATTAATTCTGGTTTAAGAAAACGAATAATAATAACGATCTTAGAGAAAAAAAACGAGAATAACTTAAGCTTAACTAAAGTGATATAGTTAACCCTTATACTAACCACTAAATTAAGATAATCGTCGTATACGTGGTATAGATATCTATATATAAGGAAGAAGCTAGCCGCTACCCTAGGCTATAGGAGAAGCTGGTAAAAGCTTTCTATATAAAGGCAGGTTACGTGACCCACCCCTCAGGCGACACGGCATTTCCAGCATTGATAGGAGATAGTGTAGGGGAGGCTGCTTAGTAGTTCAAAAGATAAGATAACGCAATGGATCGCATAAGTCGTCAGACCCAGGCCCCATCGTCTCCACACCACTATCCCCAACCCAACATCGTCATTTCCAGTTAGGTTAAGCTACCACTGTACAAGTACTTCGTAGCTACCATAACTCTGGTCACTGGGTCTCCCCAAAACAACGTAGAGTTCAGCCTCATTGACGAGGCATCGTATTACACAGAAAACTATCCTTCCACCATCTTCACCTTCTTCACCTTCCCACCTTCCTGCTTTTCCATTGTGGCTTCTTTCCACTCTGCATACTTTTATTTTTTTACCACCTCTTCACCATAGTATGTGCTTGTGCAACAACCCTTCTGTTTTTCTTTGCCGTTAGGTCAATCGCTTCGTCTCACCTTCTCTTTTACCCACTTTCTCCATCACGCCCACCACAACCCACAATCAATCTATCACCTACTCTGGTTAACGACTTCAAGCAGCAACCGCACAGTATCCCTCCCACTTGTCGCGATCCATGTCGCGTCCCCTGTGATTATCCGAATGCTTTAGGGCGCTAGAAGTGGAAGTAGAGGAGGGGGACAATGGCGACCCAACAACAGATCGCCCTTGAGCGGCTTGATGTGATCACCCGTGACCTTCGTTCTAGGTATGTTTTCTGTTCTGCCTTGTTTCTGTTTGTTCTGCAATTGCGCGCGCTTTTCTTTGATTATGGACCTATTCCAGGCACCCACATGCGAAGCAATTACTAACCACACAACATAGTCGAGTCTCTGATGATGCTCGGAGACGAGCTGCTCTTCAGCTCCGTGAGCTGGTCTTGGTTTGCCATCGAGGTTTGTCATTCCCCTTCATTTCTCAACTGCTGTCTTCGATCTTTGATCTTTGAGGCGTTTTGCTCATCTATTTTCGTTTCCTTAGACCTTCAACCAGACCACTTCAATACCGTCTACACGGCGGTCAATAATCGCATCACCCAGCTCATCGCCCATGGAAACGATTCGGCCGAACGCCTGGGCGGCGTCTATGCCCTCGATAGTATCGTCGACATCGAAACCTCCGACCAGGCAACCAAGTATGCCCGCTTTCTCCAAAACCTCAAGGCCATCCTGCGCGGCAAGGACACAATCCCCATGCCAGCAGCGGCCGTGACTCTGGGAAAGATGTGCCGTCCGGGCGGCTCTGTTATTAGCGAGCTGGTCGAATCCGAAACCCAGATGGCCCTGGAATGGCTACAAAACGACCGCGTTGAAGAACGTCGTTACAGCGCCGCCCTCGTCCTCCGCGAGCTGGCCAAGCAGGCCCCGACTCTTATGTACAGTTATGTGGGTCTTGTCCTGGACCTCATCTGGAGCAGTTTGCGCGACGCCAAGTATCTTATTCGTGCCACCTCGGCCGAGACCGTGGCCGCCTGCTTCCGCATCATCCGCGAGCGAGACCAGGAGCTGAAGAAGTCTTGGATGGAGAAAGCATACAACGAGCTCCTGCGAGGCCTTCAGAACGGCTCCATCGAGTACATCCACGGCTCCCTCCTCATGCTGAAAGAACTGCTGGAGCAGGGCGGCATGTTCATGCAAGAACACTACTCCGAGACATGCGAGATCGTCTTACGATACAAGGAGCATAAAGATCCGGCCGTCCGGAAGACCATCGTTCTCCTGATTCCCGACTTGGCCAGCTATTCCCCCGCCGAGTTTGACCAGAGCTACCTTCACAAGTTCATGATATACCTCATGGGTATGCTCAAGAAGGAAAAAGAGCGAACCGATGCCTTCCTGGCCATTGGCAACATTGCCACATCCGTTAAGAGCGCTATTGCCCCGTATCTAGACAATGTCATGATCTTCGTCCGCGAGGGCCTCAGCCAGAGCGCTCGGAAACGAGGGTCCGTCGACGCCGTCTTCGAGTGCATTAGTAGGCTTGCCGTAGCCGTCGGCCAGACCCTGAGCAAATACATGGAGGCCCTCCTCGACCCCATCTTCGACTGCGACCTCACCCCGAAACTGACCCAGGCCCTCGTCGACATGGCCTTCTACATTCTCCCGGCCCAGGAGACCATCCGGTCCCGGCTCCTCGACATGCTGAGCATCGTCCTCTGCGGCGAGCCTTTCAAGCCTCTGGGTGCGCCCCATCCCAACACCCTCACCGCGGCCCCCGTCATCAGCAAAGACGCCAGGGACCCCCACGCCTACGAGCACCGCAAGGCCGAGATCAAGCTCGCCCTCAATACCCTCGGGAGCTTCGACTTCGCAAACCACGTGCTTAATGAGTTCGTGCGCGATGTCGCCATCAAGTACGTCGAAGACGAGGACCCCGAAATTCGGGAAGCCGCTGCCCTCACTTGCTGTCAGCTCTACGTCCGCGACCCCGTCGTCAACCAGACTAGTTATCATGCCTTGCAGGTGGTCAGCGACGTTATCGAGAGGCTTCTCACCGTCGGCGTGTCCGACCCCGAGCCTTCTATTCGAAGGACCGTGCTGGCCGCGCTCGACGAGCGGTTCGACCGCCACCTCGCCAAGGCCGAGAACGTTCGTACCTTGTTCTTTGCCCTCAACGACGAGGTCTTTGCCATCCGAGAAGTGGCCATTTCCATCATTGGGCGCCTGGCCCAGCATAACCCGGCTTACGTGATTCCCTCTCTCCGCAAGACCCTGATTCAGCTCCTGACCGAGCTCGAGTTCTCCGACGTCGCCCGTAACAAGGAGGAGAGCGCGAAGCTCCTAAGCCTCCTGGTACAGAACGCCCAGGGTCTCGTCAAACCCTACGTCGACCCCATGATGTCCGTGCTCCTCCCCAAGGCCAGCGACCCGACTCCCTCCGTTGCTGCCACCATCCTGAGAGCCATGGGAGAGCTCGCCACCGTCGGAGGCGAAGATGTCCTTCCGTACAAGGACCGCCTGATGCCGCTCATCATCGACGCCCTCCAGGACCAGAGCTCGAACGTCAAGCGAGAAGCGGCCCTGCATGCGCTTGGCCAGCTGGCTAGCAACTCGGGATACGTCATCGAACCCTACCTCGAGTACCCCCAGCTCTTGGAGCTTCTCCAGGGCATCATCAGGACGGAAGACCAACGGGGTCCTCTGCGCAGCGAGACGATTAAATTGATCGGCATCCTTGGCGCCTTGGACCCTTACAAGTACCAGCAGGTCGAACAAGACAGGCCGGAGGTGCAGAGGCATGCCGAAGCCACGCAGATGACCGACATCTCCCTCATGATGACGGGCTTGACGCCCTCCAACAAAGAATACTACCCCACCGTGGTCATCAACGCCTTGCTGCAGATTCTCAAGGATAACTCTCTCCAGGCTCACCATCCCGCCGTCATCGAAGCCATCATGAACATCTTCCGCACCCTTGGCCTGGAGTGCGTATCATTCCTGGATCGGATCATCCCGGCTTTTCTCGGTGTCCTTCGCGCCGCACCCAACAAGAGGGTCGAATCCTACTTCAGCCAGCTCGCCACCCTCGTCAGTATTGTCCGCCAACATATCCGCAACTTTCTTCCCGAGATCGTCGACACGTGCCGCGAATACTGGAATGCCGGCCTGGGTCTGCAATCTACCATCTTGTCGTTGGTCGAGGCCATCTCGCGATCGCTGGAAGGCGATTTCAAGATCTACCTCGCAGGACTACTTCCCCTGATGCTGGGAGCCCTCGAGAAAGACACGTCACAGCGCCGCGTGCCTTCCGAGAGAGTCCTCCACACCTTGCTCGTCTTGGGTTCTAGCAGCGAGGAGTACATGCACCTGATCATCCCCGTCATCGTTCGCACGTTCGAGAAGCAAGGCCAACCCACGCATCTCCGCAAGGCGGCCATCGAGACCATCGGCAAGATCTCGTACCAGGTCAACCTGAACGACTACGCATCCAAGATCATTCACCCACTCACCCGTGTGATGGCTAGTGGCGATCCCACCTTGCGCGTTGCCGCGCTCGACACTCTCTGTGCCCTGATTCACCAGTTAGGAAAGGACTACCTGCATTTCATGGGCACCGTGAACAAGGTCATCGCCACGCACCAGATTCAGCATCAGAACTACGACCTCCTGGCCAGCAAGCTGCAGAAGGGCGAAGTCCTCCCCCAGGACCTCGGGTCGGCGGACCGCTTCGTCGACCACGTCGATAGCAACATGTTTGGCGAACTGGCTTCCAAGAAGCTCGAGATGAATGCCATCCACCTCAAGGCGGCCTGGGATACCAAGGGCAAATCGACCAAGGAGGACTGGCAGGAGTGGCTGCGCCGGTTCTCAACCACGCTCCTGGCTGAGTCGCCGAACCACGCACTTCGCGCCTGTGCGGCGCTCGCCAGCTCGTACCTGCCCCTGGCCCGCGAACTGTTCAACTCGGCCTTCGTGTCGTGTTGGTCCGAGTTGTTCGACCCGTTCCAGGACGAACTCATCAGCAACATCGAGAACGCCATCAATTCGGAAAACGTGCCGCCCGATCTGCTCGGCTTGCTCCTTAACCTCGCCGAGTTTATGGAACACGATGACAAGGCCTTGCCGATAGACATACGCATCCTGGGGCACCAAGCGGGCCGCTGCCACGCGTACGCGAAGGCCCTCCACTACAAGGAACTCGAGTTCTTGCAGGACCAGAGCAGCGGCGCCGTCGAGGCGCTCATTGGCATCAACAACCATCTCCAACAATCCGACGCCGCCATCGGCATTCTCCGAAAGGCTCAGCTGTACAAGGAAGGCATTCAGCTGAGGGAAACCTGGTTCGAGAAGCTCGAGCGCTGGGAGGAAGCCCTCGACTTTTACACGAAGCGCGAGCAGGATCTTGGCGAGGACCAGTCCGTGCCCGTGGAGATCATCATGGGCAAGATGCGCTGCCTGCACGCGCTGGGCGAGTGGGATTCGCTCGCCAACCTCGCCAGCGACACGTGGTCCAACTCGTCCCCGGAGGTGCAGCGCCTCATTGCTCCGCTGGCCACTGCCGCCGCATGGGGCTTGGGCAAGTGGGAGTCGATGGATCACTATCTCCAGTCCATGAAGCGTCACTCGACCGACCGCTCCTTCTTCGGGGCCATTCTCGCCCTGCACCGCAATCACTTTAGGGAAGCGCTGAACTGCGTGCAGCAGACGCGGGACGGTCTCGATACCGAGCTTAGTGCTCTCGTGAGCGAGTCGTACAATCGCGCCTACACGGTGGTCGTCCGGGTGCAGATGCTGGCGGAGCTGGAGGAGCTCATCTTCTACAAGCAGACAGACGAGAAGAAAAGGGCGGCCATGCGCCGCACATGGGAGACGCGACTCATGGGCTGCCAGCGCAACGTCGAGGTGTGGCAACGCATGCTGCGGCTACGAGCACTCGTCATGAGCCCTTCGGAAAACATGCAGATGTGGATCAAGTTTGCGAACCTCTGCCGCAAGTCGGGGCGCATGGGCCTCGCCGAGAAGTCGTTGAAGCTGCTCGTCGGCACCGACTCGGTGCTCACCAGCATGATTCCTTATTGGAACGAACGCCCCGGACAGTTCACGGCGAGTTTGCCTAGGAACATCCCGTCGCAGATCATGTACGCGGTTCTCAAGTACCAGTGGGATGTCAGCCAGCAACTGGGCCGCAAGACGTCGACCATGGCGGATCGGACGCTCTACAGCCTACGCAGGTTCACGCAGGATTTGACCCACCGACACGAGGTGACCAAGGCGCACCTCTCGGCACAGGTGCCCCAGGGGGTGGACATCATGAACGGCGGCGGGGACTACGGATTCCCCCATCCCTTTGACACGAACGGAGTGATGAGTCCGCAGACGCAACGTGCGCTGCAAGAACAAACGGTCCTGTTGGCGAAATGCTACCTGCGGCAGGGACACTGGCTGATTGCCCTGAATAAGGAGACATGGCATCACAACCACGTGAAGGATATCCTTGCCGCCTACAATTCCGCCACCAAGTTCAACCCCCGCTGGTATAAGGCGTGGCACGCATGGGCGCTGGCCAACTTCGAGATCGTCCAAGCCGCCGCGTCCCGGGGCGGCGAGCTCAACGTCCCGGTATCGGAACAGCAGCTGATCCTCGACCACGTCGTCCCGGCCGTCCGTGGATTCTTCAAGTCGATCGCGCTGTCGGAGGGCAGCTCCCTGCAGGACACGCTCCGCCTGCTGACGCTTTGGTTCGCTCACGGTTCCAGCGCAGGTGTTAACGCCGCTGTGACGGAAGGTTTCACGCAGGTCAGCGTCGATACCTGGCTGGAGGTGATCCCCCAGCTCATTGCGCGCATCAACCAGCCGACGCGACGTGTGCAGCAGACGGTCCACAGCCTCTTAGCCGACGTGGGCAGGGCGCACCCGCAGGCTCTCATCTACCCGTTGACGGTGGCGATGAAGTCCTGGCAGAGCGCGCAGCGGTCGCGGTCTGCGGCGCAGATCCTCGACAGCATGCGGCAACACAGCGCCAATCTCGTCGCGCAAGCCGACGTCGTCAGCCACGAGCTTATCAGGGTCGCTGTGCTGTGGCACGAGCTGTGGCACGAGGGCCTCGAGGAGGCGTCGCGGCTGTACTTTGGCGACCACAACATCGAGGGCATGTTCGCAACGCTGGAGCCTCTCCACGACCTCCTGGAACGCGGACCCGAGACGCTTCGGGAAATCTCTTTCGCGCAGACGTTTGGTAGGGACCTCACGGAAGCGCGGGAGTGGTGCCGCCAGTACGAGACCAGCCGGGACGTCAACGACCTCAACCAGGCGTGGGATCTGTACTACCAGGTTTTCAGGCGGATTTCGCGGCAGCTGCCGCAGCTGACGTCGTTGGAGCTGCCGTATTGCTCGCCCAAGCTCCTGGCGGCCAAGGACCTGGACCTCGCGGTCCCGGGCACCTACCGCAGCGGCCAACCGATCGTGCGCATCATGGAGTTCGACGGCACCTTCACTGTTATTAATAGCAAACAGCGGCCGAGGAAGATCAGCGTCATGGGTAGCGACGGTGTACGCTATGGCTTCCTGCTGAAGGGCCACGAAGACATCCGTCAGGACGAGAGGGTGATGCAGCTGTTTGGCCTCTGCAACACGCTGCTCGCCAGCGACTCGGAGTGCTACAAGCGTCACCTTAACATCGAGCGCTTCCCGGCCATCCCGCTGTCGCAGAGCTCGGGTCTCTTGGGATGGGTGCCCAACAGCGACACGCTCCATGTCCTTATCAGGGAATACCGAGAGAGCAGAAAGATCCTCCTTAATATCGAGCATCGCATCATGCTCCAGATGGCTCCCGACTACGACAATCTCACGCTGATGCAGAAGGTGGAAGTGTTCGGCTACGCGTTGGACAACACGACGGGCCAGGATCTCTATCGGGTCCTGTGGCTCAAGAGCAAGAGCTCCGAGGCCTGGCTGGAGAGGCGGACCAACTACACTCGATCTCTGGGCGTGATGTCGATGGTCGGGTACATCCTCGGACTCGGCGACAGGCACCCGTCGAATCTTATGCTGGATCGCATAACGGGCAAGATCATCCATATTGATTTTGGCGATTGTTTCGAGGTTGCCATGAAGCGCGAGAAATACCCGGAGCGGGTGCCGTTCCGATTGACACGCATGCTCACGTACGCCATGGAGGTTAGCAACATCGAGGGAAGTTTCAGGATTACATGCGAACATGTCATGCGGGTGCTGCGCGACAACAAGGACAGTCTTATGGCGGTCCTAGAGGCGGTACGTGGACCTTTTCGCCCTTTATTTCTTTTTTTCTTTCTTTTTCTGTTACCCTTTTGTCAACGCCTCTAGCCGAAACTCGAACTGACAGGACATGTGTGTTTCCCAGTTCATTCACGATCCTCTCCTGACTTGGCGCCTCACCGACACCAAGGCAGCCAGCCCGACGGGTCCCGACTTCCGAGCGGCGGGCGATCCAGTCGTCGCAGGACCGCAGGGCCCTCGCGATCGTCGGCCGTCGATCCTCGAAGCCGACGCGCCTCCCTCGGAACTGCTGGCCATGGGAGGAGACACGGCGGGGCTGGCGGGTGCCGCGTCAAGGACACGGGCGAGGGCGAATTCGTCGGTGGTGCCGAGCAGCCTCGCGAACGGCGTCAACGGGCAGGAGGGCCCGGAAGTGCAGAACGCGCGGGCACTGGAAGTGCTGGATCGCGTGTCGCAGAAGCTCACGGGCCGGGATTTCAAGCCCGACGAGGAACTGGATATTGTCAGCCAGGTGAACAAGCTCATTACGGAGGCGACCAAGCTGGAGAACCTCTGCCAGCACTACATCGGATGGTGCAGCTTCTGGTGATGACGGGGAATCCGAATGGTTGCAGTGATACGGGACGGGGAGGCTCGGATCTTGGAGTAGGAGAATCATGTGAAGGGAGAGGTGAAGGATCTTGCGGATGTCTTTCTTCATTTTCTTGAGGCTCGAGTTTCGAGGGGGTGATGTGTGGAACTGGCGTTGGGTGGGGGGAGGGGGCCAATCTTTTGCCATGAGTGCCTATTTGATAGAGGGCTTGATGGATTTCAGGGTTGTCGGAAAGGGTCTCTTTCGCGAGTGCCTTTTCTTCTTTATTTTTGTTATTCTCTTCCTTGCTACATACCCCCTCAGGTCTCAGGGGAATGACTTGGCTGGTGGTATTTTGGTCTTTTTTTTGTTTTCTTTCAACGGATGGCCTCTAGGGATCGGCCGGACTAGATGCTTTGCAACAAGGGGCGTTGCGGATTTCTAGATCCTAGGAGAACGAAAATAACAGTTTTCGTCTTTGACGACAGGGATGGAGAAGGGAGGTCGTGATGCTATGATGCATGTGTTGAACCAAAGTGGTATATGGACTCATCACATTGAAATGACCTATTAGAGTCATCGTAATGATTCTTCCTCGGTCCTTTAGTGTCCCGCCGTTCGCTAGATCTGCCAGCGATCCTCGACAGAGTTTCATTTTGACGTTGGCGGACTGATGTTATGCCGTTAGTGGAGAAGTAGCATTTTCCTAAATAGGATAATGGTGGCTTCGGTGATACCGTGATAGCTATGTGAGCCTTGGCGATGGGGGCGCGAAAAGGCCCCAGGGGCAAGGGGAGAGAGGAGATACTGCCCCTGAGAGGGAGGAGACGGTCAGGTATAAATGGATGGTCTCCTCGTCTCGTCATTTCTTTCCGACTTGTCAGTTTGACAATTACAAGTCTGTCTCTTCCGTCCTCAACGCACCTCTGAGGCTAAGCGTCCACTCCACTTACACCGTCATCCTCTTACACCAACTTCTCCAGAAATCATCAACCTCACAGCCTACGACAGTCGACAACCCCATAGTGCCCCACACACTACCGGTCAAGAATGTCGCATCTTACATACTTTGCCTACCCCGACCACGGTGTCCATCTTCAAGAGGCCATGCACTACAGCCAAGCCGTGCGGGTGGGAGACCGGATCGAATGCGCCGGACAGTGTACGTTTTCCTCTCCCTTCCTCTACCCCCCCTCCCCATTCATCTTAGCTTGTCTCACTCATCCCCTATTTTTGTACATGTACAATGATTCTAACAAAGCGACTACGAAAGGCGGCTGGGACGCCAAGACAGGCAAAGTCCCAGAGGACCCAGAGGAGGAAGTGGCCAACGCATTCAAGAACGTGGACCTCAACCTCCGGTGGGCGGGCGGCAAGGGCTGGTCACAGGTGTACAAGGTCAGGCTCTACGTCACCGACCTCAGCGACGAGTTCATCGGGGTCTTCCTCAAGCACCTGCGCGAGGCGGTGCCGGATCACAAGCCCATCTTGACGGGGGTCAAGGTTGCGAGTTTGGCGTCGCCGGATACGAGGTTGGAAGTTGAGGTTTCTGCGCATGTTCCGGGGGTGGATGGCGCATAAAGTGTGGTTTTTTCTTCTTTTTTCTTCTTCTTTTCTTTAAAAGGAAAAAGAAAAAAACAAACAATTGCGAATAGATCAAATCTAAATATCAAGTCGCTTCAGCTCATCATTCTGGTGTAAGTGGTGTAAGGCGGGGGGTTCCACGGAGGCGGCGAAAGGGCATGTTGCCACGTTACCTAGCCTACTTGCCAATTTCTTTATAATTCAATTCTGTTTATGGGCAGGATTTTCGTCTCGTCATCTCCTTGACGATGGGATTTCTGTCTTTCACGAGTCGGATCTCAATCTCAAATCTGGAAGCGAGGTATCCAATATCACGTGATGCATCGCAATATGAAGATCCCAGTGCCCTTGGGCGCAGAGAGTCCAGCTTCAACGACTTTCTTCACTTCTCCCCTGACACCAAACCACTTCGACAACTTGCGTGCACGAGATGCCACGCGCAGATGTTGCGCTGCACCCGCCAAAGGCAGCCTGATGGGGACTGCGACCGATGTCTGACCTCCCATGCTTCCTGTATTCAGCGGACCCTCGACGGCTGGGTAGGCCACCGCATGCGACGAACGGAAGGCCAAACAAGGTTACAAGCCAAGGCCTCCAAATCAACACAAGTCCGAAGCAAGTCGCGGGGGTGGCAGAGTATACAGAGGAAGAGAGTGGATCCATGCCTGCATTCACGGAAGAAGCCCCGACGTTAGGCGCATCCCAGCAGAGAGACGAGCTCGCGGACGCCCGACGGGCCTGTGGGCAATACACACGAAAGAGAACCAGGAAATCATCCCGAGACTCATCCTTCCGATACAATAATCCAGCATTCTTCGTATCTATTACCACTGGATCATCGTCTCTCGCATATTGGTTTTCTCACATCCAATTCTGACGACATGGACTTATCCAACGACGTCTTCAGCACCGGCACCGCTGATTCACGGCCAACCACTGACACCGTGTCTCTCAAGACAACATTGAAGCAATCTCCTCGATGAATTTGCTGGAGATACACGTACCGAATGGACTCCGATCCAGTGGTGACCCTCACGGCGCTTCGCCTCGAATTATATCAATGTCTCAACACCGCAACATCTATCGAGAAAAGCAAGAAGCAGTGGACAGCCGAGTCAGGTTCAAGACAAGAAAAGAAAAGAAAAGAAAAGAAAAGAAAAGAAAAGAAAAGAAAAGAAAAGAAAAGAAAAGAAAAGAAAAGCAGGGGAACGCTGTTGAAGAATATAAACTGGGAATGGTAATGAAAGTTTATGCATTGCTCCAGAAAGGGATACGAGGATGGCATCAAATGATTCTTCTACTATCCATCCGGCCTCTCGCTCCTCTCCCCCAGAACTCCCTGTTGGTTGTTTCTCATCTTTTTTTCATCACTTTTTCAAAAGCTTCCCTCATTTCTTCTGTTTTGAAGGAACCCCTGACGATCTTGAACACATAATACCATTGTGCCAGACATAATATACTGGTGGCCACATGCAGTTAGCGAGAGTCGACTTTCCATCCCATGAGATGAAATCACCAGACACCATTGTACTTTGTCCAGGACGAAGGACGAGGACGAGAAGCAAGTTGAGGGCAAAAACTCACAAAGCAGAAACACCGAAGCAGGCGCAGGCCATTGTGATATTCTCCAACGCCTGGATGGTGTCCAGGCCCAGGCCGGCGATGTGTCCAATGGCGGCGCGCTTTCGAAGGTCCAGCACCACATACTGTTCCGCGTCGCTGCGAACCACGAACATAAGCGGGAAGGCGATGAGCCACATGATCGACGACGCGGAGAGGACGACAAAGTACCAAGCCGGCGGCTTCATGTTGCTTGGCGATATGGGCTTTATCGTCGGTCCCACCAGGAAGACATGAAGCGATGCCTGCGGCGTTGCGGTGTGAGAGTAGAAAAGGGGGGACACATTAACAGCACGCTCACTCCGCAAAGGGGGCAAAGGACCGCTGGATTCATCCAGACAGTGGGACTTCATCGCTATGTACTTACGCATGCTAGGTTGTAGGTTGATACGGCCAACAGCATACCTGTCGGCTTCTTCGATATAATGCCCGCCGAGAACCCCAGAACGAAGGCACCCGACAGCCAGCGACCAGCACCCATGTTGAAAGCTCGGTCGTAGAGAATTAGAACGGGATTTGTTTCTTTGGCCTTCTTTCCCTTTGGACTCCCTGCTGGCGCCAATGGAGTGGTGGTGTTCTGACTCTGTTGTAGCTGGGAAGGGTGTGTGTTGTGAGGCTGATGGTATGGCCCGTACGGGGCATCGACGCGCGAACTGCCCGGCATCTATCCTGATGACGGACAGCGTTGCCTGAGTTTTGGCGGGCAGAGAAGACTAACAAAAGAAGAAAAAAAGGGAAAAAGGGAGCTCAGACAGGGTAGGCAGTAGAGTAGAACATATCAGTCTGGCATTTGACTAGTAAAAGTCGAAGAGGCGAGGAGACAGATGAGATGAGGAGAACTTCCATCGGCTCAAAAAACGTGGTCAGACTGTCAGTATATGAAGACGACAGGGCGCCAGGGACCCCGGGGCAACAGAGCCGAATGACAGGATGAACAGGGGTCTTCCATAGCCACAATGCACTGTAGCAGTAAGAACAGGGGATGCAGGCCTCACAAAGACGGGATAATTTTGGCCCGCTTACCAGATCACGATGATATATTCATAATCCACTTCACGACACAGAAGCATTGGATTTATCTTTATTACTCATCTTTTTCTTACGGATTTATATTCTGGAAGACGTGCTGGGATAGTTGGTCAGTTTTGCGCATCTGTATTTGTTCTCTTATGATACATGTAATGACGGATCCATCTCATTGTCCTTACCCAGACCCTTTCTTCATCTTACAAGTTATAAGATTTTAAAAGGCTTCTAGAGGATCAACACGGCGTACATCGCCGCTATTCTTAATCTAATTATGAACAGTGGAATCTTCTTGAAAGCAACCATGTCTTATAAAAGCAGATGCAGGAATTCCACCTGTGGCGAGTATATTCACATCACACCAATGACCAAATCACTTCAACTACAAGGACAAGTCAGAGCAAACTGAGTGTATTATTATAATACCGGGAGAGTTGTCCACTCAAATCACAGAAACGGTAACCCATAATGTCGTCCAGAACACCGCCTCGTGTCCAAGCGGCCATATCAGCAACCAAAACCGCCCTCAGAGAAGCCAACAGTTTCTATGCCCTCGAGATAGACAATTTCCCTGTCATGGCAGGCATCAGAGCAGGCATCAAAACCACAGCGGACTTCTTTCTCCGAATCGACGAGTACACCCGCGGAGTATTGACCCCCGAGGAATTCCTCTCTGCCCTGTCCAACCTGAGATCACTGGCCCAGGACCGCCGGATCATCCTGCAGGACGCTTCGAGGCGAGGCAAAGCCATGCGCGTCTCCCTCCCCGAGCCCGCCGAGTTGAAGCTGCGTTACACGGTCAACGACTTTCGCACCGGTCGTTCGTTTCATGACTACATCCGGGATGTGACCTTGTGGGTCGAGGGTGAGTTGGCCGAGAACGAGAGTCTCGATCTTTCCGGGGAGGTGAGAGATGATGTCTTCTTCAGCGTTCTGTTTGTGGGGATTAAGGATGAGTTCTTGTCGTACTTTGAAGACTCTCTCTCCAGATCCGATCGGCGGTCGCTTGAAGAGATTGAGAAAGCCTGGTGGAGGTTGTTGAAAGATCGCAACCTTTTGGCCCGGGTTGCCACTTCTTCCTAACCAGTCTCGCGGCTCGCCTAGTGCTGGAATATATTATGCATGCAGAGCAAAGGTGAGTCAAGAAGAGCCTTGCCGTTTTATGTGAGGCTTTAAGCGTTGACACTTTTACTGAAAATATCAACTCATTTCTCCTCCTTTATTCGTAAGACTGTGACTCTACTATGGAATGCTATGAGAAATGAGAATGCTATGAGAATGCTAGAGAATGCTAGAGAATGCTAGAGAATGCTAGAGAATGCTATGAGAATACTATGAGAATGCTATGGCTAACCTTAAAGTGAGGGCTAAGATCCCTCATATAAGAAAGGATTTATTAAATCCGCTTTAAGAAGAAAACAAATATTTTCGAAATAGGTAGTAGTTAGGGTGATGGCCTAACTAGCTCAAAATTTTCGTAGTCGTAACTGAAAGGTTGATCGACCACATTGGGTCTGAAAAAAGCCTAATGCAAAGTAACGTACAGCAGTGAGGAATCTTGGTCAATGGCCTAACGGCTGAACTAGCAACTTGAGTAAATGAGAAGTTTGAAAATATAAATGTAAGTAAAATTTAATTAATTATTCGAATAAAATTTTAAGTATATATAGATAATGACAATATATATATAAAGGTCTTAACCAATTACGTGCTAGTAGTCGCGGTAATACGTATAAGACTAGTGTTATTTATTTTAAATAGGTTTAAAGGGTACCTAGACGGTTAAAATATCCTAAAAAAGGTAATATTTGACTAGAGTTTTATATAAGGAGATAGTACTTAGAGTGGAGAGATAATATTCTGTGATACTAAAAGGACTGGTAAAGGCGAAGGCAGTCTCTTATATAAAAACTGACGTTAAAGGACGAAGGCATAGATCACGAACAGGATTCGGTACCCCAGTAGTCTTTGCAGACAATACTGAATGCTATAGGTTAGATATTATTTAGTCTATAAATAAAAATGAAAGCATTCCACCTCAAGAGTAATATGGCAACGCAGGAACTGAAATCACTAGGCCGTTTCTGACACCAGTAGTGAAGTATATTATTAAATTCGATGATCCACGAAAAACCTTACCACAATTTAAATATTTTATTTTTAAAATACAGGCGTTGCACGGCTGTTTTCAGTTAATGTTATGAAACTATAGAGATTCTATGAATTAACGAAATCCTCTGCTTTATTTTTAAATATATTATAATAAAGCATTCTTCCTTTATATTAGATTTGATAAAGAGGAAAAAGACAAGTCATCATAGCCCTGATATTATGGGCTATAGACGTGCTATATATTCCTTAATAAAGAGAAGCAAAAATATAAATTTAAGCTAATCTTAAAAAAAAGGATATAAATATATATAAGGATTATAGTCTGAAACTCGACTATATAAATAAGTAATTACTAGTAATCGTGAATCACTATGTCACGGTGAATATTCTCTCGGATTAGTACTAACTACTCGTTATATACTGAAAGGAGTGTATATAATAAGTTTGCTTTTTTATTATAATCTCTTCTAGTTATTAACATAGAATATTATAATAGAAATCTTCGTATACGTAGCTCTGATTAGTGTAAAGTCGAAATATAGTTCGTGTAGTGGAAGTTACACGGGATAAATAAAAGTAAAATATAATTATATATATAATACAAAAAAATATACTTATAGTATAGTATTATATATTTTAATAAAGTATCAGAAAATATAAGAGTTTGAATCTCTTTCTTTTTATTAATAAATTACACTTTCTTAAGTATAATCTAAAGGAGGGTTCCTTTATCGGTAAGAAGGGTTAAGCTGTAAACTCAATAGCAAAATAATGCTTTAAGAGTTCGAATCTCTTATCTCCTAGCCTTTATAGCTCAACGGTAAAGCATAATACTATTAATATTATAATAGATATTCGATTTATCTTAAGGGCTTTACACTATATAATTTTAATTAAGGTGCGTTAGTCATAATAAAATTAAAAATATCGATAAGTAACTTAATAAGAAGTAATTTTTAAGATTATCCTTTCTATTTAGTTTCTCCTTCTTCTTAACCTTTATATACTAGTATAAGTTTATTTACTATAGCTTTTAATACTACTTTAAGTCTATATAGTTTCGAAAACTCTTATGTTTTCTTTTATATAGGAATTATAACAGTTATATTATCTTCTGTTATATGATTTAGAGATATTATATCTAAAGGTATATTTTTGGGTAATTATATATTAGCTATATAAAAAGGAATTAATCTAGGTATAATACTTTTTATAGTATCTAAAGCTTTATTTTTCCTTACTATATTCTAAGCTTTCTTTTATAGCGCTTTATCACCTATAGTTAAATTAGGAGCCTAATAACCACTTATGGATATAGAAGCTATAAATCCTTTTGAATTACCTTTACTTAATACAGTTATATTATTATCTAGTAGTGTAACAGTAACTTATGCTCATTATGCCTTAATTAAAGAAGATAGAGGGGGAGCTTTATACGGTTCTATTACTATAGTTATATTAGCTGTTATTTTTATAATATTCTAAGGAGTAGAATATAGTGTATTATCTTTTACTATAAGTGATAGTGTATATAGTATATGTTTTTACTTTAGGACAGGTTTCCACGGATTCCACGTTATAATAGGTATAATATTCTTGGCTGTAGGTTTATAAAGAATTTATGCATACTATTTAATAGATAATTATCACGTAGGATTTGAATCTGGAATATTATATTGATATTTTGTAGATATAGTTTGACTATTCTTGTATATATCAGTTTACTATTAAGGTTTATAATTCATAATAAAAAAATTTAAAGTAGATATCTGCTAATTAGTTATAATAAAACATTATATATAAATTTTTTATTAGGGACTTTAGTATAAAGGTTAATACGTATAACTTTTAATTATTATAATATTGGTTCGAATCTATTAGATCCTATTCTATAATAATATATATAATTATAGAATTTATAGTAATAGATTGGTTTATATAAAAAAAGATTATAAAGAAAAGATGTATTAGCGATTATAATTTAATAGTAAAATCGCCGTCTTCCACACGGAATTTATTAGTTCGAGTCCGACTAATCGTAAGAGGTAAAATATATATTATTATATAAAATATAGTAATAATAATAATAATTAAATTAGTAACTTAATTAGTAAAGGATTTTCTTATCACGAAAATAGATATCGGTTCGATACCGGTCTAATTCGTAAATTTTTATTGTATTTTTCTAATAAGAAAAAGTAAGTATATTTAAACATAATAAAAAGGAAAGGTTGTTATTGTATGTTAGTACCTGGGTGTTCGAGTCACCTTCTTTCCGTAATTATTACTATAAATATAACTAACGTTGGTTATATACTACTTAAAAATCTTCCCTTTTAGGGTAATTATATCTAAAGTTTTAATGATAAATTTATTTATTATAGATGAAATGTATACTAGTGGATTTAAAACAGGAGCTTTAGATATTATATCTTTATTTATAATATTATATGGAATTTCTATTATAGTAAGTAGAAATCCTATAGTTTCTGTGTTATTTTTAGTAGGAT
>NW_021167079.1:4463799-4466186 GCF_003711515.1 Sodiomyces alkalinus F11 | reverse complement strand
TAAAATTTTAAGTATATATAGATAATGACAATATATATATAAAGGTCTTGACCAATTACGTGCCAGCAGTCGCGGTAATACGTATGAGACTAGTGTTATTCATTTTAAATAGGTTTAAAGGGTACCCAGACGGTCAAAATATCCTAAAAAAGGTAATATTTGACTAGAGTTTTATGTAAGGAGACAGTACTTAGAGTGGAGAGATAATATTCTGTGATACCAAAAGGACTGGTAAAGGCGAAGGCAGTCTCTTATGTAAAAACTGACGTTGAAGGACGAAGGCATAGATCACGAACAGGATTCGGTACCCCAGTAGTCTTTGCAGACAATGCTGAATGCTATAGGTTAGATATTATTTAGTCTATAAATGAAAATGAAAGCATTCCACCTCAAGAGTAATGTGGCAACGCAGGAACTGAAATCACTAGGCCGTTTCTGACACCAGTAGTGAAGTATGTTATTTAATTCGATGATCCACGAAAAACCTTACCACAATTTGAATATTTTATTTTTAAAATACAGGCGTTGCACGGCTGTTTTCAGTTAATGTTGTGAAACTATGGAGATTCCATGAATTAACGAAATCCTCTGCTTTATTTTTAAATATATTATAATAAAGCATTCTTCCTTTATATTGGATTTGATAAAGAGGAAAAAGACAAGTCATCATGGCCCTGATGTTGTGGGCTATAGACGTGCCACATATTCCTTAACAAAGAGAAGCAAAAATGTGAATTTAAGCTAATCTCAAAAAAAAGGATATAAATATATATAAGGATTGTAGTCTGAAACTCGACTATATGAATAAGTAATTACTAGTAATCGTGAATCACCATGTCACGGTGAATATTCTCTCGGATTGGTACTAACCACTCGTCACATGCTGAAAGGAGTGTATGCAATAAGTTTGCTTTTTTATTATGATCTCTTCTAGTTATTAAAATAGAATATTACAATAGAAATCTTCGTATGCGTAGCTCTGATTAGTGTAAAGTCGAAATATGGTTCGTGTAGTGGAAGTTGCACGGGACAAATAAAAGTAAAATATAATTATATATATAATACAAAAAAATATACTTATAGTATAGTATTATATATTTCAATAAAGCATCAGAAAATATAAGAGTTTGAATCTCTTTCTTTTTATTAATAAATTACACTTTCTTAAGTGTAATTTAAAGGAGGGTTCCTTTATCGGCAAGAAGGGTTGAGCTGTAAACTCAATAGCAAAATAATGCTTTAAGAGTTCGAATCTCTTGTCTCCTAGCCTTTATAGCTCAACGGTAGAGCATAATACTGTTAATATTATGATAGATGTTCGATTCATCTTAAGGGCTTTACACTATATAATTTTAATTAAGGTGCGTTGGTCATAATAAAATTAAAAATATCGATGAGTAACTTAATAAGAAGTAATTTTCAAGATCATCCTTTCCATTTAGTTTCTCCTTCTCCTTGACCTTTATACACTAGTATAAGTTTATTTACTACAGCTTTTAATACTGCTTTAAGTCTACATGGTTTCGAGAACTCTTATGTTTTCTTTTATATAGGAATTGTAACAGTTATATTATCTTTTGTTATGTGATTTAGAGATATTATATCTGAAGGTACATTTTTAGGTAATCATACATTAGCTGTACAAAAAGGAATTAATCTAGGTGTAATACTTTTTATAGTATCTGAAGCTTTATTTTTCCTTGCTATATTCTGAGCTTTCTTTCATAGCGCTTTATCACCTACAGTTGAATTAGGAGCCCAATGACCACCTATGGGTATAGAAGCTATAAATCCTTTTGAATTACCTTTACTTAATACAGTTATATTATTATCTAGTGGTGCAACAGTAACTTATGCTCACCATGCCTTAATTAAAGGAGATAGAGGGGGAGCTTTATACGGTTCTATTGCTACAGTTATATTAGCTGTTATTTTTACAATATTCCAAGGAGTAGAATATAGTGTATCATCTTTTACTATAAGTGATGGTGCATATGGTACATGTTTTTACTTTGGGACAGGTTTCCACGGATTCCACGTTATAATAGGTACAATATTCTTGGCTGTAGGTTTATGAAGAATTTATGCATACCATTTAACAGACAATCATCACGTAGGATTTGAATCTGGAATCTTATATTGACATTTTGTAGATGTAGTTTGACTATTCTTGTATATATCAGTTTACTATTGAGGTTCATAATTCATAATAAAAAAATTTAAAGTAGATATCTGCTAATTAGTTATAACAAAACATTATGTATAAAATTTTTTATTAGGGACTTTAGTATAAAGGTTAATACGTATGACTTTTAATCATTATAATATTGGTTCGAATCCATTAGGTCCTATTCTATAATAATATATATAATTATAGAATTTATAGT
>NW_021167079.1:4461233-4463789 GCF_003711515.1 Sodiomyces alkalinus F11 | reverse complement strand
AAGATGTATTAGCGATTATAATTTAATAGTAAAATCGCCGTCTTCCACACGGAATTTATTAGTTCGAGTCCGACTAATCGTAAGAGGTAAAATATATATTATTATATAAAATATAGTAATAATAATAATAATTAAATTAGTAACTTAATTAGTAAAGGATTTTCTTATCACGAAAATAGATATCGGTTCGATACCGGTCTAATTCGTAAATTTTTATTGTATTTTTCTAATAAGAAAAAGTAAGTATATTTAAACATAATAAAAAGGAAAGGTTGTTATTGTATGTTAGTACCTGGGTGTTCGAGTCACCTTCTTTCCGTAATTATTACTATAAATATAACTAACGTTGGTTATATACTACTTAAAAATCTTCCCTTTTAGGGTAATTATATCTAAAGTTTTAATGATAAATTTATTTATTATAGATGAAATGTATACTAGTGGATTTAAAACAGGAGCTTTAGATATTATATCTTTATTTATAATATTATATGGAATTTCTATTATAGTAAGTAGAAATCCTATAGTTTCTGTGTTATTTTTAGTAGGATTATTTGGAGTAATAGCTTTATATTTAATATTATTAGGTTTAAATTTTATAGGATTTTCATACCTAATCGTGTATTTAGGTGCTGTTTCTATCTTATTCTTATTTATTTTAATGTTAATTAATATTAGAGTTAGTGAATTACAAAGTAATACTAAAAATAGTATACCTTTAGCTTTAATTATTACTATATCTTTTAACTATTCAATATTTCAAATATTACCTTATAATGTAGCAATTTTAAATAACAATAATAATTATATAAATAATATTATTTATTACATATCCTTAAATAAACAAGAAACTATAAATAATAACAAAATAATAAATATAAATAATGATTTATTTTTTGCTTTAAGTAGCATTTAAGATAGTAATTTAATAGATACAAGTCATATATCTAGTATAGGAAATATTTTATATACTATTAATAATATGTGATTAATATTAGTTAGTTTTATTTTATTAATAGCAATGATAGGCGCTATATTGATAATAATAAAATCAAGTAAAAGTTTATCATAGTTAGTTTAATTAATTATATATTTCAAAAAAATTAAATAAAGAAATTAGCTCAGCGGTAGAGCAGCCGTTTTACACACGGAAGGTTAAGTATTCAAATCACTTATTTCTTAAAAGGAAAATAGTTTAACTGGCAAAACATTAAGCTTCAACCTTAAAGTACATAGTTCAAATCCGAGTTTTCCTGATATAAAAGATATATAATAATTTAAGTAATTATAGAACTCATACATATATAAGGTTTATATGAATCCATCAAAAATATTATATAATTAAGTATATATTATAAATTTTATAATTTAAGCAGCAAAAATAATAGGAACAGGTTTAGCAACTACAGGTTTAATTAGAGCAGGTATAGGAATAGGAGTAGTATTTAGAGTATTGATTTTAGGAGTAGCTAGAAATCCTTTATTAAGAGGTCAATTATTCTCTTATGCTATATTAGGATTTGCTTTTTCAGAAGCTACAGGTTTATTTACACTTATAATAGCTTTCTTACTATTATATATAGCATCATTTTTTTTTATCTTATATAGATAAATTACGTTAATAATTTGAGAAGTATATAATGACTATATTATTATTTAAAAAATTTAATTTAGATGCACCTACTGCTTAAGATATTTATTTCTAAGATAGTGCGAGTCCTTAAATAGAAGGATTAGTTAAATTATATAATAATATTATGTATTCTTTAGTATTAATTTTATTTATAGTAGGTTAAGTACTATTTTCTATAGTTAGATACTTTATAGAAAATAAATCACCTATAGCATATAAATATTTAAATCATAGTACTTTAATAGAATTAATATAAACTATAACTCTAGCTGTTATATTAATATTAATAGCTTTCCCTTTATTTAGATTATTATATTTAATGGATGAAGTTAATGATCCTTCAATGATAATTACAGTAGAAGGTCATTAATGATACTAAAGTTATTAATATCCTGATTTCTTCGATTTAAATAATGAAATTATAGAATTTAATTTATATATAGTACCAGAATCAGATTTAGAAGAAGGTGGATTAAGAATATTAGAAGTAGATAATAGAGTAGTTATACCTGAAGAAATATATCTAAGATTTATTATAATATCTAGAGATATTATATATTCTTTTGCTATACCTACTTTAGGTATAAAATAAAATACTTATCCTAGTAGATTAAATCAAATATATACTATTCTTAATAAACTAGGAACTTATTATGGATAATATTCTGAAATCTATAGAATTTTGCACTCTTCTATGATAATAGCTATAAATAGGGTAATATTATAAAATGTTTTAGAATAGTTACTAATAGTATAAGTAAAATAATACTAGATATAATATCTATACTATCGGCTACCGCTCCTTCTAAAGAAAATTTAAAAGAGAGCTTTACTACTAAATTTAAAACTAGATTAAGAAAAGATATAAGATTAAAACCTTTTACTTATAGTAGTTTTGAAAAAGTTAGTTTTATAAATTATAT
>NW_021167079.1:4447414-4453825 GCF_003711515.1 Sodiomyces alkalinus F11 | reverse complement strand
GTACTTTAATAGAATTAATATGAACTATAACTCCAGCTGTTATATTAATATTAATAGCTTTCCCTTCATTTAAATTATTATATTTAATGGATGAAGTTAATGATCCTTCAATGACAATTACAGTAGAAGGTCATCAATGATACTGAAGTTATCAATATCCTGATTTCTTAGATTCAAATGATGAAATTATAGAATTTGATTCATACATAGTACCAGAATCAGATTTAGAAGAAGGTGGATTAAGAATGTTAGAAGTAGATAATAGAGTAGTTGTACCTGAAGAAACACATCTAAGATTTGTTATAACATCTGGAGATGTTATACATTCTTTTGCTATACCTGCTTTAGGTATAAAATGTGATGCTTATCCTGGTAGATTAAATCAAGTATCTACTATTCTTAATAGACCAGGAACTTATTATGGACAATGTTCTGAAATCTGTGGAATTTTGCACCGAACCCGCCGTACGAGCTCCCATGCCCATTTCAACATGACGCCGTGGCTCGCGTTGTTCCCCGACGCTGTCAATTCTTCCAGCTCCTGGTCGTCCCTCACGTCCCACACCTCCCTGATGAGTTCCTCCGATGGCTTCTGCCGCCTAATCCCGGGGGGTGGGTGTACCCTCCCCTTTCGCATCACCATGTTGCAGTCGATGTTTAGCAACTCCGCCGACATCTTCTTTTCCATGTCGGCTCGTATACGCCGCTGTCTGTCCTCCTCCTTCCCTTTCTCCCTCTTTGGTTGCTTTCGTCTTGTCCGTCTTGTCCGTTTTTCGTGTTTCTCCTGCTTCTCTTCCTCCCGGTACTCCTCTTTCTTGGTCTGACGACGACGATGGACCTACCTTGTCACGGCTCTCTTCTCCTCCGCAAGCTCGTGTAAGTTTCGCTCTCTCGTCTCGCGGCGCTCGATCATGGCAACGGAGAATATCCCCTGTGTCCCCGTCGATAGTATATTTGTGTGATAATCTGCTCGAGGGCATGGTAGCTGGGGAATACGATGGCGGCCCGCCCCCTGGCGGATGTGTCTCTTGAAGGTAGAGTAGGTCTAGAGGTGAGTCTTGCGTCGCCAGAAGTGCTGCTATGAGCGTCGATCATGTCGCTCCCTGGCGGAACAAGAACACTTTAGACATGGCCGCTAATATGTGTTTCGACTCAACCGTAACGTTCCTCTACGAGTCCATACCGGCACACTCTGAATCTCAGACACACAAGTCTCACGAGCTGCCTCTCCTTGTTCATACACGCCGTCTGGTTCATTCCACTGAGATACATTTTCATGCCTATCCTCGAACAAAGAGACAAAGGAGGAACAAAAGAGATATCGAGTAGAAAAGGGGCCTAGCTATAGTTCCGGACATGGAAATGACCGTTGGCCACAGAGTGAACAGAGAAGAAGGTCATTGTTGTAAGTTCTCAGACATTAGCCACGGAACAGCACCGAAGGACAAGTCAACTCAACCATCCACCAAGCAACAGCTGAGCACGTTCATTTGCATCATTTCCTGTAATTTGTCTTATTCTTCGCCCCCGTTCCATTCCACTACGTAGTGACCTCAACCAGGATCTGCCATGCGTAGTCCTGCGTTCCCACGGTTCACGACCATGCAGCAGAGACCATCGCCAGGAGAACCCCTATAGCCAAAGAAAAGAAGAACCTTCCCATGTAATCCATCAACCTCGCATGCATTTCCCATCCAGAAACCAACTTGTTGATGCAAAGTAATAACCATAAAAAAAGGCGAGAAACAGTAAGATCATCCTATGCCAGGCGGCCCCGGCTTGCAGTAACGCATGTATCCCTATGAACCCCAGTTCAAAATAAAACAAGCACACCATAATCGACTGGACCAAGGGAAAGGAGAAAGAAGGCAAAAAAGAAGAAGAAAAAAGTAGAAAAAAAGCATGGCTCCCTGCTTGTCGCCAGATCTTGGATCCCAAACGCCAAACAAATTGCCGCAAAACTAAGTCTTTGAGGAAAGAAAGAAAGAAAGAAAGCAACCTGGAGGGAAAACGGAAAAGAATATTTTGGTATAGGAAGGGTAAGTCATTGAAGATGGTCGCCTGAAGCCATCCTCTTCTATGCTCTGCCCGAAACGCCCCTGGAAAATGGGGAAAGTATGCCGGCATGCAGCTCCATGACCAACGTGGATTCTGGTCCTCGCCGACTCTTTCCCGAGGACCATCCGCGTTTTGTGTAATGGAATATAGGGCAACCGCCCGGCCCTTCTTTTTGGACCTGGGCGTCAAGTCGTTATCATGTTGCGTCGCGTCGCCTCGCGAAGATAAATCCACAGAAGCCGGTTCGCTTCAGGAGGCTTGCGATTGCAGGCTGCGCGGTGTGGCGTCTCCGCTTCGCTTGCGACTCGTGCTATGATACGCCTGCTCGGATTTCGAGGCTTCAGCAATGGTAGCCATTTTCTTTCGGACCACTGCCAACCGAGATGATATCATTTTGATCACTGTGGTTTTTTATTTAACGTTAGCCTCCCCCTGGATTACAGTGCGCATATCGAGCATGGTGTTGTGCATGGAGAAAGGGAAAAGAAGGAAAAGAGAAGGAGAAAAAGAAGGGGGAGGGAAGAAGGGAAAGATTACTCCTCTTCACAACCTGTTGGTCGTCACGGTCCAGCGAACTGGACGACTCTCCCGTGGTCGGCTCGCCAGACGTCGAGTAATGCCTCTTGAAGCTCTCGTCGTCCGTGTCCAGCACCGCCTCGAGCATGTAGATGGCCGTGACATACGATATGACGCACCCTTCGAGGTCAACATTCGATATCTCGTCGATAGCAGCCCGCTTGCTCATTTCCAGAGCGCGGTCGTACATCAGCTTCTCGGCGCTGATGCCTGGCGTCAGGTAGACCTGCTTCGCGCCCGATGCCGTCGACGAGCCAGACTGCACTCCGTGGTTATTCGGGTGGCTCGCGTGGTCTTCGGGCAGTTGCTTTTGCGCCTCCATCAGCTTCAGCCGCACCACCTCCGTCTTCTCGAGGACTTCGTTGAACCGCCCGCGGACCCACTGCACCGTCGAGTTCATCCGCTGGGCCATGGTATCCTTCGCCATGTCGACCGCCATGGTCCCCGTCTCGCCCCGCGTCTTCCTCGTCCACCAAACGTTGGCGACGTCCATGGCCTTGGCTAGCATGGTCAGCGCCTTGACATAGAGCACGAGCGCTTCCTCTGACAGGACAATGACCGCTTCGAGAGTCAACCCCTCCTCCTCCCCCTCCCCCTCCCCCTCCTCCTCGACTTCGTCGGCGGGGATGCCTCCCAGCGCCAGGTCGGTCGATGGGGCCAATGGCACAAGTTGCTTAAACTTCACCTCGCCGAAGCCGTAGACGCAGTCGCTGCGGTGGGCCAGATCTTGGATCAGCTTCACCGCACGGGTGTCCTCGTCCGTGGGCGTATCCTGCTTGCCGTCCTCGAGCAGGCCGACATGGCTAGAGGGAGTGGGATAAGCTGGGAAGGCGCCGTAGATCTGCGGCGGGGACTGTCCTTTGCTGAGGACGTGCTGAGGCATCCTGAAGCCGAAGAGGCGGACGCTGGCATCTTGGATGGCTTTGGTGATGAAGCCCGGGGCCGACCCGGGGCTCCCGGTGAACGGCTTATCGTACGACCCACGACGCTCGTGGCCGGGCCCCCTTCCCTGGGCCACCTGTACAGCCTGGGACTGCTGTGCTCGGACGGCCCCCGACGTTGATGTTGGCGTGCCTTGTTGTGTGGCTCGTCGAATCATCTGTCCACCCTTGGGCGAGACTTGAAGACGCGGGCTCGCTGCCATCTCATCCGCGAACGCATTTACCTCGACGTGTTTCTTCTCAACTACGACATAGTCGCGCTCGAAAGCCACATCCTGTGCTGCCTTTTCCTGTTCGGTCAAGTCAGGTTCGGCGACCGGTCGTAGCTTGCCTCGGCCTCCGTTGTCGTGGAGAAACGACGACGTCGGGGAAGGGGATGCTCGGGTGGTCGGACGGGAAGTCGAAGGGTGAGAGACTCGATGTGGTCTGGAAGGAGCGGAGACATATGACGGTGGAGGGCCTGGGCGACGGATGCCGAGTCCTTGTCCGGCCTCTGGCTGAGGCGAGTGACCCGATCGTGGCGTGTTCTCACGGGAAGCGTACTGGTATCGTGAACCACCGGGGGCCTCCACCTGGGGAGACCTCGAGAGCATCTCGCGGCCGGACTTGGCTGACTCGGCTTCGCTCTGCCGTGTCTCTTCAGTCTGACGCCTATACGATGCGCGGCGATACAACGAAGGGTCCTGCTCCGTCTTTCCCGCAGTCTCGACATCTCTCGGCGCTATCCGCTCTGATATCGTTGCTGGAGGTGGTGCTGGAAGGTCATCTTCCACGACGCCAGGGATCGGACCAACAACAACAGGGTCATTAAAGAAATCCTCGAACCTCATCCGCTCGACCGGGTTACGTGTGAGCAGCTTGCCGATTAATTTCACCATCTCTTTACTGACTTCGGTGTCCTTGGGATACTTCACCCGATCCTCGCTAGCCTCGATTTTCCTCAACAACTCGACGTGGTTCCTTGCCCGGAAGGGCGGGCGGCCAGTCACCATTTCGTACAGCACCGTCCCGACGGACCAGAGATCCGCTTTGGCATCATATCGTTCGTATCGAAGAATCTCCGGCGCCATGTATAGAGGGGAGCCACAAAGTGTGTCGGCTAGGGAGGTGGACGGCAGGACCCGGGCGAAGCCAAAGTCTGCCAGCTTGAGCATGGGCAAGGAGGCGAGCCCGGCGTTGGGGATCAACGAGTCATCGCTTCCCGACAGAATCGACCGCGCGGTTTGCTCCCTGAACCGAGGAGAAGGGAGAAGAAGGAGGTTCTGCGGCTTGACATCCCGGTGGACATAGTTATGCGCCCGGAGAAACCTTAGGGCGCTGGCGAGTTGCTGGAGGAAATGGCGAGCCACAACCTCATGCAGACCTGAATTGGGAATAGCAGGATACTTGCGAGCCATGTCGTGAGTTGCGGGATTGGTGCCCAGCTTGTCGCGCTTCTTGATGAACATGGACAAGTCTCCCAATTCACAGTATTCCATGGCGAGGTTGATGTGGGTAGCTGACTCGATGCAGTCGTGGAGGGCAACAATGTGCGGGTGCCGCAGGGTCTTGAGAATCTTGATTTCGCTGTACAGATTCTCCCTGAGCTTTTTGTTGAGTCGGCTGAGCTCGACCGACTTGATGGCAACGAGGGCATTTGATGTCTGTAGTATGATATTGTCAGCCTCCTTCGTTTTATGCATGCCTTTACATTCTCCAGACACTTGGCTGGCGACTTTGGTGAAGTACGAACGGCCCTAGGCGTTACCCAGAGCTAGCGCGGGGAGCAAGCAGAGATGGAAGGCATTCTGTGGTAACACGAGAGAGAAAGCCAACTGATAACGGAAAGGGGAGAAGTATGGAACATCACTCACCCTGTGGTATCCCCTGTAAACTGTCGCAAAGCTCCCCTTTCCAATCTCGGCATCTATCCTAAAGTCGCCGACACCATCACTGGACTCGGAAACACCAATACGGCGGCCCCGAGCCTTGGAGGCAGCAGGATGTCGGTCCGCCATGTTGCTTTCCTGTGAAGCTTGTCCAGGACAGGGAGGTATAAGCTGGGCAATAGAAAGCCCGGGGAGGGCCTCGAGGAATTATAGAAATCGACGGACGGATGATGTCGTCATATAGATGGGTGTCTCGGGTTGAAATAAGGGCGAATAGCTGGGGCTAATCGCGGGAGTATTAAGGGAAAGATCGAGCCGAAGCGGTTGTCAAGGACGAGGGACCAGGGCTGGCGAGAGGTCCAGTCGGTGTGTCGTGCTGGCTCTTTGTGGCGGCAGACCAACGGGAGTTCAGACACGCCAGCAGGCATCCGATAGGCGGATGCGCCTACCTCGGTGCAGAGTCGACGGCAGAGGTGCACGAAGGATGTCGAAGATGGAGAAGAAGACCCCTTGTGCCGACGTAGGACAAGGGGACGAACCGCTACGTGGAGGAGAGAGATCAAAGATGGAGCGCACACAACCGGGGGGGTTAGAGGCTAGGTAGTGGCTTGGATTTGGAACGCTTCTTTGCGTAGGGAATTCGGGATTCGAGGGTCTAAACGCGGGAAAATGGCAGCCCAAGACGGACGAACTGGGTGACGCAGAGCGTGGGATAGGTAACTGGAACTGCGCAAGGCCTAGGTAAGTAAGTTGGGATCTTCCAGGTCAAAGCTTCATCAAAGGCTGTATGAAGGGATAGAGCACGAAACTAGAGGTACCTTTAGGAAGAAAGCACACAGCTCCAAGATCAAATTAATGACTCGGAACCAGTAGAGCTCGGAAAAGCGGTCGAACTTTGACGGGCGGGTAGATGGTGTTGCGAGGCGTCGGTGACTCGGTGATGATGGGTGTAAGGTACAGGGGGGTTC
>NW_021167079.1:4348168-4447359 GCF_003711515.1 Sodiomyces alkalinus F11 | reverse complement strand
ATAGGGGGTTTAAAGAGACGACAGGGGATAGGGAGGCGATAAGGGATACGACAAGCCAGATAAGGTGGAGGCACAGTCGTGTCGATATAACAGGTTAAGGTAATCAGGCAGAGAGAGGGTGAAAGGAGGGGAAGAGGAGGATCTGAGTTTCGAAAACAATTAGGTCGAGAGGTTAAGGATAAGGTAGGAAGTGGAGAGATAAAGACGAAGGACATGGCATTCTCGAAGAAGTGGAAAAACCAAGGGTAGACGACCTTGAGAGTGAGGCCAAAGTTGTGGATGAAGTACGACGTGACTGGCGGTCACAGACCCACTATTTGCCTCCACCTCCACACATTGCCTGAAGTGACCCCTTTCCTGTCAGGTGGAGGGACGTGGCGTGGAAGCAGGTACTTTACTTTGTGCCTGGCACAGTGCACCATAACTCCTCATGATTAAGATAGTCCGCACCCAGTTTTGCCTGCTGACCTAATTTGGTGCAGAACCATGCAAATAAATCCCGAGTGACATTCAGCACAAAACCTCACGTGTTACTGAGACAACCTTGACGGGCAGCTACATGAACACACTCCACATCAAGAGCATCCGTACAACAGGGGTTCCGGGAAACTTCGGCATGGCATGTCGAGGGGGCCAAGAGGACAGAAGTATTGGAGCCCATAATTAGTGTGCTGCGTCCTTCATTTTGCATTGTTTCTTCATTACCATACAACAAGCTTCAAGGGTCTTTTATTGCAGAGCACCATGCTCCTGCGATTTACGGTTCCCCTAGCCAGGGCAGCCTTTAACAACATGCCAAAGACAACTCTCCAATATCTCGATCACTCAACAAACCCGTTTCCGTGCCTCATAACTAAAACAACAGCGTATCGTATTGGGTTTTATCCCGGGCCTCGATAAGCAAAGGGGTTAAACCAGATAGAAGATATCAAAGGAAAGAGACGGGCATTTCCTTGCTCGTTTCCTACCGCGACTGTTCTATTGTGTGGTCTCTAAGTTCTCATATATAATGCGTCTTGTCCAAACCTCCAAGTACATACGACCATACCTATTGGAAAACTCGGGATCCCGTCCGCTCTCCCCTAGATAAGCCAGTAAGGGCCGGATTAGTAGTTGGGTCGGTGACGACCAGCGAATACCCGGTGTTGTATGTTTTTTTTTTAGCTTTCCTTTACATAAGGTCCGACCATCACTCGCCCTTTTATAAGTCTTCAATGCAACGACAGACTATTAGTCAGTATAATAATAAGGAAGATAGTCCAAGAATCTGCTCGATCGAACCGAGCCTCTAAGATCCCGCACCACAAAAGTCCTATATAACTCCTAGGGCCTTGTTCACCGCGTACCAGTAGTTACGGAATTACGAAGGATTTATCCGCTTATGCTTCAAGCCTGAGTGTGAACAACTCGCTCAGACACTGTACGCCCCTATTTCCATGTACCGAATTACTCCAAAGTAAAGCAAGCCATGCCTGCTGGAAGCGGATTAGAACCCCTGGAAGGCGTGCTCGTGACGCGATCCGCAGGACAAGGGGCAGATCTGACGGAGACAGTGGGGCAGAGAGGGGTCAGGGGGTTCAAGAACAGTCATCCGCTCTCTTTATAGGGTGAATCACGGGGGTCTCCCAGGCATTCTCACCCATTACTGATAGCAGTGGCGTCCTGGAAATGAACACTGTCAAGGCACCAACATCCTACCACCGTGATGTACCCTTACAGTGTGCTGGTAGCATGGTAGATACCTCACGAAGTATTATGTTATGTCGTGTTTGTCCATCGTCCTCCAGGTGAATCAGAGTCCTCGCCTCCCATGTCGCTAATGACATGGTATTTACACGATAGGATGCAAAAGCTGGTCGGCTATGCACTTGTATCCGTACTTCGTGCTTGACTTTATGTAGGTGCATCTAGCCCGATCTCGGCACTTCTATGAAATATGATCAGTTACAGAGTGCGCGATAAGCTCTGGCACCACGTCCTTGATTCTCTTGTTTCTTGTGTACATAGTGTATGTACCTACGGTACCTAAGTTACCTCAGGTAAGGTAGATATCTTTGAGCTATACTTAGTACATGATACGGAATGTGTACTCCACACTTCCTTCGTACGCACGGAAATGAAGCATGTACCTCCACAGGTGAGAAGGCGCGACGACAGTAAGGTAGCCAAGGTCGTTGTAGTGAGGTAGCAAATCGTTTGCTACCAGGTAAGGTACCTTACACGTAGATAAGGGAACAACTATAATTCGGCTTAGTGTCAGTCCTCCTGAATCAGGATGCTCATCGGTCCAGTGTCGCCGATCATATGTTCGGGCAGCCACGATATTCCTTGGAAGTTTACTATCTCCCGTCGCCTTCGTCTCTCGCGACATGGTTACAGCTCCGTCAGTATGCCCTATCTCCGTGGTTATGCTGCCCTTATCGCCATCGCGTCGCCCAGAGTCATTTGGGCACTACTTCATACCTCGTAGGCGGTCAGCTTATCACTCTGAACCCCCAAAGCCGGGGGGGTTCCTCAGAGGAAACATCTGCAACTAAGGTAGGTACATAGACGGCAAGGTTTCCTATCCGCAAAGGCGATGCACCCGCATGACTCGACAAATACCGAATACGGATACTTATCCTGGACTTCTGAGGCCTCAAACGACTTCCCGACCTTAAAATCGGGAGTACTGGGTCGACACTAAGAATCAACCTTCATTGAAGCCTCCGGCTTGGTGGAAAACCTTGATCATTTCGTAGCACAACCGTCTCTCGCGGAAAAGAAGCCATGATTAACCACTGCGTTTCTCGTGCGGTGCGGATACTCTGTACTCTCGCCCAAGCTCGACTATTGTGGCTGTCTCAACCGTTGGACCGGATTCGAATCCGAACCGCTGTCAAGGCAGGCCGGCTTAACTGACGAATTAAACAAAACAGCGGGAAGAACTCACACGGTGGCTTGAGACACTCACTACCACCAGGCTCCATATTTCTTCACTGTTTATATAAAATTTGGTGAATGAAGCATTGTCATATTCCACCTAACGTCTTTTCACCATGGCTCGACCAAAAGGTTCCCTGCACAGGGCACCTGAAGCCTCGAGGTATCAACGATTGACCTCAAACCGGACTCGGTTGTCCAGACTTGCAAGACTCTCTGACAGCAACCTCGCCGATTGTTGGCTTAACGCCGTCCATCCCTCCCGCCTCCCTCCCGACATACAGAAGGCACGGACGGACGGCCAATGGAAGATGCGCTTCCCTGCAGTATCTCTTACCTTCAATCGGTTCTCCCAACAGGCATGCTGGCCCTGCCCGACCTGCAAGTAGTGTACAATACCTGCGCCCAGTCTGTCTCCACATGACAAATACTAGGCGAGGCCGGATCCTTCCCCGGACGAGCGAGGTTCATCAATGCATTGCCGACGTGTCAACATGTCAGACCATACCCTCCCTCCTTCGTCCGTCTCCCATACATAAAACCTAAGCAAGTTCCCATCTCGGGCCCGGCAGGCAGAAGAGGGGAATAAATAAAAGAGGGAGAGCCTTTAATTAAGCAAACGGGAGATCCTAAACAAATAACAAGAAGGAGACGCTCGACACGGTGACCGTGACCTTTTGCTTGTCGTTGCCCAGTAAAAGTCGCCCCAGTCCCCCCATCCACCCCAAGGGAAATCCACGAATCGACCACGACCCTGCATGCATGCATGCGATTGTCCGCCTTGTTGACCGCGGTTGCCTGCTTCCACCCCACTTCCCTTTCCTCCTACCTCTCCCCTATTTCTACGTATTTCGTAGGCCTCACTTCCTTGCTCCTCTAACATTGATTGGAAGGGCGGATAAGATACTGCCACCCATAGTCTCGGATCTCTATCGACCTTCCCTTCTCATGAGACCAGTATCCCGCTGGCTGCATACCTAGTCCAGGTTTTATATCGGTAGACCCCTCCACCTGCCCGACCGTCGAACCCCCTAACCGACGGGTGCATATCGTTAGATGGGAGTTTACCCTGCACCTCGGCATGTCTTGAGAATACATCGGACCATCTTTGGACTTCACCGGCGCCTTGGCAGAATTTTGAAACTTCTACAGGAAGAACAAGCATTGTTCTTTTTCGATCAAAGGCTCACGGCCTTCTTCATAGCAGTTTATGGGCGGATCTATCGAGTCCGTCTGTGACGTGGCGCCGGAATGGGAAGAAGGGGGACTCTCATCCCTCACTGATCAACCAGCTGCCGCGACCACCCTCCATCCTCCCCCCCCCCCATGGGAAAAAAGGGGGAAGTAAGGCACATCTCACCCAAAATCCCCAATCCCTAGCGACTTTCTTGGTCCTGGGGACAGACATCAAAGTGCCAGTCCTTCCTTCCTATTCTTCGCTCCCACGACAAGCCTCGAAGACCTGGCTAGATTTCCCCCCAGCACACATCTCCGGCTCCGATGCGATGATGCATCTATCCAGTCGTCTTCTTGGATCTGCCGAGAGAGGGGTTAACTGTAGATGGCCTCTGACGGCGGTCACCTTTTTCTTACACGCTCGACCTTCGCTCTTTCTTTCGGGCCACAGCTGTCCTTGGCTTATTTGACTCTCCTAATTATTGTTTTTGCCGTCAGCTGTTGGACAGCAGCTCCCGGACGCTTCCAGATATATCTCTCCCTTTCTGGAGGCCACTAGTGGCCCCCGGCCTTGGGCGCGTTGGGCAACTCTTTCAAGGCTTCGCCAATAATGCCAATCGCGTTTCGAATCTCCGCCTCGGTGATGACGAGCGGGGGAGCAAATCGGATAATGTTCCCATGTGTCGGTTTGGCCTGTGATTCACATACCAGTCAGCCTCTTGCTAGCCGCTGGCCTATCGCATCTCCTGTCGTCCCCCTCTTTTCGGTCGCGTGACCTCTTCTTCCCGCCCCAACTTTCCCGAGGGGAAAAAAAGAAAAAAAGAAAAAAAGAAAAAAAGAAAAAAAGAAAAAAAGAAAAAAAAAAGACCAGGAAATGCAGAAGACCAAGGGACAATCCGCTGGTTTTGACTCACCAATACTCCCTTTTCCTTCAACAAGACGCAAAAGTCCCAAGCCGTCCTTCCAGAGGTGGCAGATTCGTCAATAACAATAGCGTTGAGCAGGCCCTTGCCGCGGACGGTCTGGATGATGGGAGACTTGAATGCAATGATGGATTCTCTGAAGATCCAACCCAGCCGCTCCGCCTGGGCGGTGAGGTCCTCCTCTTCCATGATCTCGAGAGCGCGCATGGACACGGCGCATCCGAGAGGGTTACCACCGTAGGTGGACCCATGGGTCCCGGGCTCGACGACGAGCATGACGTCGCGGCGCGCCAGGACGGCCGACACGGGGTACATGCCGCCCGAGATGGCCTTGCCGAGGGTCACCATGTCGGGCTTGATGCCGGACCACTCGGAGCACAGCATGCGGCCCGTACGGCCGATCCCCGTCTGGATCTCGTCGCAGATGAGGAGCACGTTGTGTTTCTTGCACAGGGCGTGGGCTTTGCTCAGGTAGTCGTCGTCCGGGACAACCACGCCGGCTTCACCCTGGATGGGCTCGACGATGAAGGCGGCCGTCTCCTTGCCGTGGGCCTCGAGAACCTCCTCGAGATCGGCAATGTTGTTGTAGCGAATCGCTTTCCCTGTGGAGGGGGAGTAGGCGCCGATGTTCGGAACGTAAGGGCCATAGTTGTCACGGGATTCAGGGTCGGTGGAAAGGGAGATGGCAGTCATCTGGAGAGTAAAGGTATCTTTGCGTTAGCCCGAACATCCACTGCCTTCCGTCTTCTGGGGCATAGCTTGAGGAGAAAAAAAGAGAAGGGGGATGAGGGGAGTGTACGCACAGTACGGCCATGGAAGTTGTCCTGGACGGAAAAGACCAGGGCCTTCCCCTGCGGAACGCCTTTAACCTTGTAAGCCCACTTGCGAGCGATTTTAATGGCCGTCTCGACAGCCTCGGCACCGGTGTTCATGGGTAGGACCATGTCGAAGCCGAAGACGGCGCGGACTTTTTCGGCCCAGCGGGGAAAGACGTCATTGTAGAAAGCGCGGGAGGAGAGGGTCAGGCGGGCCGCCTGGTCGGCGAGGGCCTTGACGAGCTCCGGGTGGCAATGGCCCTGGTTCACGGCGCTATAGGCAGAAAGAAAATCCATGTACTGGCGGCCTTCCGGGTCCCAGACGTGGATGCCTTGGCCGCGGGCGAAGACAACAGGGAGGGGATGATAATTGTGCGCAGCGTACTCGTTCTCGGCAGCGATGGCGGAGTCGGTCGAGGAAGCGTGGAACCTGGCCGGTACGTCATTGTTCCCGCTGGTCGAGGATGTGGCGGCGCCGTCTGCGTGAGGTGCCATGGCTTAGGCTTAGGTGACGGACACTAGGAGGACGAGAAGACAATTGGTTTGTATCACTTGTGATCTTGGGTAAGGTAGGGTAGGTAAGTTGGTGATGGACAATGTAAGGTACAGTATAGTTGGTGAAGGGAGGTGAGGGGCAAACTTCGCGGGGTTCTTTGAGGGTAGATATACCCCCCCCGACCCATAGAAACTTTCATCATGGAAGGCGGGAGGCGGCACCCAGGACAGATCTGCTCACGTAAAAAGAAAGCTCTACTTGCAAGATACAAGTTAAGTACTCAATGGCACTTATCTCATTCTAAAGGGGTTCCCGGCTCCATGCAAGGGACGACGGCACCGGCGAAGAAACGTCCACTTGGGGAAGAGGATAGGGCGAAGAAACCGGAAGCTCTGTCCTCCGAGTCCCCACCGAGAGTACCCCTAAGCGCAGGTTTACGCGGCTCAAGGCGGGTTTGGTCATGACGGGGCCATGAGTCCATGACCCAAGAGCTTTTCCATCCCGACCCAGCCAGGTGGTCACATGGACCGCCGGCCTGCCCAAGGAAAGCGGTCACTACCTTAGTGACATTTGCCCCCGTTACACTACCTTACCAACATGTGGTCGAACCCGCGTGGGGGAGACGTTTCCAAGGCCCTTGCATTTTCCGGATGATGTATTCGTAGGTACAAGGGAAGAGATGTCGAAGAGGGAAACGTACATGCTCTGCAGTCGGCTATTTCAATTGAAACTCCCAGGTCTCCTTCTCAGCCGCCAACGCTTCACCATATAGTTGGCGGAACCCAGGTCTCCTGTACGTTAGCGTTGTTCTCGTTCTTTCAAGTCTAAGATGTTCATTCAGGTGAAGACTTCGAACCGAAATCGAAGCAGGTGGACAATCCGGTCGTAAGCCGATCGGCCAATCAACGGCGAAGGATTTATAAAACTGGCGTCCAATGAAACTTGACCGAGTGGTTCCCGTCTGGGACATCTCTCGGCTGCGAAGTGAGAAAGGAAAGTACTTGGTCCTTGGTACACTCCCCACCGTACTAATAAGGTACCATACGCCCCTGAGATTGGATACATGGTCATAGATACATACCTAAGGTACTGGACTTTCAACATAAGTAAGGTAGAGATAGAGTACCTAGTATTCACAAAAACATAGTCTGGTATGGGTGATTAAGTATACTCTACTTAGAAAGCTACGCATAATCTGTACCTACGCATTTAGTCGGTCTTTCTTCAACCACAGCAAAACGTCGAAACGTCGAAGGGAAGAACTTCCCCCCTCGGAGCGAGCCCTTTTTCATGATTTGCATCTCTCCTCAGCTCGTACGTTTCAATGTCTAATACGAGAACATGACAGTCAATAACTTCTCAGATTCGCCCTGAAGCCGACCATTTCAAATCGCCAACCCCATCCACTATGGCTTCCGTCGGCTCTCATGCCTCCAAACCCCTAAAGGCAGTTTCAGACGAGCGCGACCCCTTTGCCAGGATTTCCTCTTCCTCTTCCTCCTCCTCCCCTTCTTCTTCTTCTTCCGTTTTTTACAAGCTTCTGGTCATCCGCTCTGTCAATGCGTACTGGCTTCTCACCTTTTTCCAGCCCGATGAGTACTTCCAGGCCCTCGAGCCTGCCTGGCAGAGGGCCTTTGGTGATGCCAGCGCCGCCTGGTTGACCTGGGTGCGTGTCTCCATACGGGATGAGATGATCTGATATGAAGAAAAGGGAGAAAGGGAGAGAGTTAGGCCTGTCTAGCTGACCAACTCTCCTCCTAGGAATGGAGACTTCAACTGCGCTCATCCCTTCATCCAGCCCTCTTCGCCGCCGTCTACTGGATCGCCGACGCCTTCACTAGGTTAATCCCGTCTGCGCTGGCCGTGCAACTGAGACCATCTATTCTTATAGCCGCCCCGAAGGTGCTTCAAGTCGTATCTGCCGCTGCCAGCGATTGGTACGCTTGGCAGCTAGCTGCCAAGTTGTACGGCCTCAACTCTACAAGTTCCTGGTTTGCTGTAGAACACTCCCCTCCCCTCTTCTCTCCATACGCCTAGGCATATAGTTTCTTGATACTGATGCCCCATGTCTTTCGTGTGCCTTGTAGCTTTTCTTGAGCATATGTAGCCCCTTTCAGTGGTTCTGCTCCACCAGGACCTTCTCCAACTCCCTCGAGACTACACTCACCATCATGGCCCTCTACTACTGGCCCTGGGAGCTATTCGGTGAACGGGAAGCTGTTAAAGAGAATCCTAAGGCTTCCGTGTTGTCCAGGTTGTCTTCTCACCCGTCGTCTTCTTCAACGGGGTTGCGGCTTATAAACAGGTACTTTCTCGCCCTCGAGGACAAGATCAATCATGGCATATCTACAGAACAGGAGGCAGAAAAGGCTAATAATTCGTCTCTTGTCTCACCGCAGTCTGCGATTCTCTCTTATCCTAGCCGCGTTTGCTGTTGTCCTCCGTCCTACCAACCTTCTACTTTGGCTCACTATACTCATCACCACCCTCATTACCTCCAGCTCCAAGCCATCAGCCATCAACCGGACCGTCCTCCTTGAACTCACCCGCGAAGTCATTCTCTGCGGCTCTCTCGTTCTCACCGTCTCCCTCATATCTGATCGCCTCTGGTTTGGCGAGTGGACATTCCCCCCGTACACGTGGCTCTATTTCAACATCTCCCGCTCTCTCGCCGTCTTCTACGGCCGCAATGATTGGCACTACTACCTCTCCCAGGGCATCCCCCTCCTCAGCATCGCCGCCCTCCCTTTCGTCCTCGCTGCACTTTACAGAATCCCAAAGGCTGGCTCCCGAGCTCCGGACCTGGCCCTGCGCACCCTCGCCGCCGCCGTGTACGCCATGATCACCGCCCTCTCACTCATCTCCCACAAGGAAGTCCGCTTCATCTACCCGCTCCTTCCGATCCTCCACGTCCTCGCCGCCTCCTACGCCGCCGCCTTCTTCACCCGGCCAGCCCCGAACCGGGCGTCCGCCGCCTCTTCCGAACCTGCATCCCGTCCCCAATTCCGCCGCAAGGGCCTCCTCACAGCCGCTCTCGCTCTCAACATCTCTCTAGCCGCTTTCCTATCTCTGGGCCACCAGCCCGCACCTTTGAACGTCCTCACATTCCTCCGGCGCGAATTCGAGCGCCTCCATCCCGCCGAAGCTCAAGCCCTGCCGCCGTTTACCGCAGAAGATCAGGATCGCCGCGACGCAGAAGAAGTCGAGCTCTTCGCCCTCTTTCTCACCCCCTGCCACTCCACGCCCTGGCGCTCCCACCTCGTCCACCCGGCCCTCCACGCCCGCGCCCTGACTTGCGAACCCCCCCTGCACACGAGCCCCGACACGCCCGAGCGCGACTCGTACCGCGACGAAGCGGACCGCTTCTACGATGACCCCGTCGGCTTCCTGGGGCGGGAACTCTGGCCGTCGCAGAAGGAGTGGTCTGACGGCGAGGCAGTGCGCCCTGAACGGATCCCGCGCTTCATCGTCGGATTTGAGGGCATCGAGCCGTGGCTAGACGAGTTTTTCGCTCGCGGTCCAGGAGCCGGGTTTGGCGTGCATTTGAAGAGGGTGTGGGAGGGATGGAACGGCTTTTTTAACGAGGACTGGAGGAGGCGAGGCAAGTTGGTCGTCTGGGATACAGGCGTGTATGCCGATTGATTCTGCTCGAGTTAACCCTAACCTCATTGCGTATGGGAAACGGTGAAAAAGCTGTGAAATACGGACTATTGTACATTAATTATTGTAATAAAATCATTCATACCATATGGAAGAGAGTCCCACACAGATTTTCTTTGGAGACTTTACTCTGGGACCTTGGGTCAAGGGGCCTTGACCCTGGAGCAGGCTGGCTAGATCGCCAGAACCGTGCCTAACAGTTGGAGTAGAGGCACAGATTCCTCTTGCCAACAGCACCAATTTCTAATCTTCGGTAACGAGTCTCCAAATTTCGCATTTCTCAGCCCGTCCTGACAGACTAGGGTAGGGCCCCCCCGGGTGTAGCTTCAAACATGCCGTCGCGTGGGCTAAGGAAGAGTTCGACCCGCAACACCATGGGGATTCCTCTGGCCTCGATTCCTTTCCCTACCAAACCCGTTTCCATCGGCTAACTTGCTAATCCCTCAGCTGTCTCACCTGTACCGGCTCGTTGCAAGTGAAGTAAGGAGGAGGCAAGTTAGGTATTCAATCGAGACGCCCGTGCCGGTGTTCAACCAAACAATTTTACACACAACCACCCCCCCCCCATCATGGGTTAAACACTTGAGATTTCTGGGTATCGAAGAGAATGCGATTCCTAAGAGTATTCCACCTCGCTTTTCCTTTCCCTGCCTGGCATGCGTAGAATAGGTAGAATGAGACACTCTGCTGGAAACTTCATGTCCCAGACGTGGGATACAATGAGAAGACCAAGAAGACAACAGCAACGATCGATCATGCCGCCAATGCCGTCCAGCCCCGTGTATGTTCGATATGGCAAACCCTCGTTGTCGAACTTTCTCCTTGGCTGGGCTTAGAATTGTAATGGGAGCCCATCACAGAATGCCCTTCTGACGGACATCGGCCCGTACTAGTAGTAGTGCACTCCCATAGCTCCCCAACACCCGCTATCTCATCCCCCGAAGGAAAGGAAAAAGAATAAAAATTTGAGAAAAAGAATCGAAGAACCCCCAGCATTATGATTCCCACAGGCTAAGAAAAACAAATCGAGACATCTTTGTGCCTCTTGATATTCCCAGAAAGAACTTGGTGAAATTATATGACAGTAAAAAGGTAGAAGCAAAAGGGGGAGAGAAAGGAGGAAATGATCCTTTCATTCCAATCCCTAGCAAAACCCCTTCAGCTTCGCGCCAAAAAAAAAAAAAATTGCACATGAACATACGATAAGCGACCTGACCCCGTTTTTTGTTGCGCCCGGAGGCAGACTGGGGCCCTCGCTTATAAAACTCGCCGAGTCCGAACACACCCACCCCGTCATTGCTTGCTTTCGTGCTCTCTGTCGGGACCTGAGGCCTGCTCCGTCAACGGTGTCGCCATCGGCGCGGCTGTTTCAGGAGCTGCGGAAGCAGTCGTCGTCGGCTGTTGCTCCGGGTGAAGATTGGCCTCTTCCCGAGCAATGTCCATGCTCTTGCCCCTGGCTGGGAGAATCGCCGCTTCGAGTCCGGTAGATCGCTCACTGTCTGCCGGTGGCGACTTGTTCCGCCGTTGCTCGGCGCTTTCCTTCGCTTCTCTATACTTGTTGCGAATCCAGCCGATCGGGCCCTTGGACTCCTCTCTGCTCTCTCTATCCCGATTGCCGTCTTGGCCGTGCGAGACGTCGCTGCTGACTGGCGCGGCATCTGAGCTTTCGCCCGTGAAGCTCTTCCGCGGTTTGTTGATGGAGCTCCCTATGGATGTGACACTCATCTCAGCGTAATCGTTCGATCCAACGAGGCCCAGTGGTGCCGATGTCACGTCGGGGGTAGAGCTGCCAGCATCTTCTTTCTTATGACGAGATAGCCTCCACCGCATCTTCCTCTCCCTTTCCCTCTCCCTTTCCCTCTCCCTTTCCCTCTCCCTTTCCCTTTCCATTTCTCTTTCCTTCTCTGGTTCGGCTGTTGCCGTGGCTACTGGCTCCTCCACGACGTCCAGCTCTGAACCTTCATTGACGGAGGAATGGAGCGAAGTCGGGGGCGACTTCTTGGAGCGAAAATGGTTTTCGGGGGAGAGTGTGTTGGTGTCGTTCGTGGGGCCTTGGGACGCGCTTGGTGGATTCTCTCTTTGCGCATCCGTGGGCGACGCTACCGTCAAGTTCGGCCCGTGCTCGGGAACCAGCGGCATCGTATGTTCTAGCGGGTTGGGAGCTTCCACCGCGGGCGAAGCCGCCGCCGAGTGCGCCCCGTGCAGGGACGTGCTAGAGCTTTGCGCGCTAGGGTTCAAGCTCCCCGGTAGCCGCTTCTTCTTCAGTTTGTTGGGTTGCCGTTTTTCCGCATCACCACCTGACGGTGACCTCTGGAAAAAACTCTGTAAATTTCGTTCCCTTATGGGGGTCGATACATCCTGCGGGGGTTCCAGCAAGCGTTCCTGGCTCCTGCCTAGTCCGCCAACAGAGCCGGGCGCCAGGCTGGATGCAGTGGTAGATTCCGGGATGATGCTCGGCGCGCCGATTGACTTCTCGGACGGCTCAGGTTGGTCCCGTGTCGATACTGACGCAATCGCCTCGCGAATGACAGGGCCTTTGGCTGGAGACAAGGGAGATATGTTGGGGCTGCGGAACCTTCCAGCCTGAAGGTTGGGTGACTTCTTCGATGGTACGGTATTGCTCCTAGTCAACCCCCCAGTCGGCGTGACAGCCAAGCCGGGGCTGTTTGGAGTCGTGGCCCCGTCGTGGCGCGAATGTTTCGAGGACGTGGATCGGTTCCTTCGAAGCGTGCCATCCCGTCGAACGCTTTCCGCCCCTGCGCTAGCATTGGATGCAGACCGCCGCAGGTCCGACCGCCGGCTGGGACTTGGGGTCGCTGGTTCGGCAAGGGGCGGCGTTCCCATTTCGATTTCCTGCTTCGTCTTCTCGTCGGTGCCGGTACCTTGCATCCCTATTAAGAAATGGTCCTGGTTCTCGATGAGGAAGATGATGACGCATTGGTTCAGGCGATATTCTTCGGGTGCCATGGCATGGGCGGGATGGGAAAGCATGCCCGGCTGAAAGATAGCCGCCAGGTTCTGAGACGTCATCCTGTTCTCGTCGGACTTGGCCGCGAACACCGCAAGCAGATCGAGAATATAGAGCAGGAGCTGGCGGTTCAGGGGCGGCAGCTCGGTAATGAGCTGCTGGTATCTGGCGATGGCAGCATCCTCGTCGAAGTTGTCAACCAATTGCGGGCCCTCTGAATCGGGGAGGGTTGGCTTCGTGGCCCCCTTGAGAGGCTCTCGAAATTTCTCATAGAGGTCCAGCGGCACTACAGGCTCCGGCAAGTCATTCAGGTACCTTCGAAGAAGGTTAGAGGCGTCATGGACGGTGTAACCGTCCCACACCAGGCCTTTGCCGTAGCGGTCTGGAGAGTCAAAAACCTGCTTAAGTTCTTTGATGCGCTTCTCGGAACCGCTGAGACGAAATATGCCCTCGATACCGGTGGCTGGTAAACACGTGTCAGCCGCAAGACGGCATTCCGGCCAGCCCACACAGAAGCGAACCGCAACTCACCCTTCTCCTTCAGGAAGACGCCACATTTGGCGACGACAATAGGGACGTATCCGTATATGTAGCTCTGGCCGTTCTCGTCGACGAGGGAGATGGCGACGTTCGCGTAGGTAATGCTCTGTCGGAGCGGCACGCCGAAGATGCCCTGCGGACGGGACTCTGGAGTTCCTAAACCAAGCTTAGTCTTCATGAATTTTGCTGAGGTGAGAATACAAGATGATGCGATATGCGCACAGCACCTGGCGGACTCGGCAAGGAAACGGAGAAACTTTGGGGACGTGGACGTGGACGTGGTGGCATCGCCCGAGAAGGGAGACTCGGAAGCAATGACGTGCGCGTCATGTATCCGCAGAATCAGCTCCAGCGGGTGGAGTGTGGCGTCCAGCTGGAGGTCCTGGATGACTTGGCTGTAGGAAGGGTGGAGGGGATATCTGGGGGAAGATGACGCGAAAGTAGAAGGGGGTGTACCATGGGGTTCCTGCTGTTTGGATGGAAGTTTGAAGCCTTTCCACCACGACTTCAAATCCCGTTTGCTGGGGGGAGAAGCAGCATTGGATGGAGCCCCGTTCCTGGGGTCGAAGCCGGCGGTCATCGTGGCAACCGCTCAGCGGATGTGTCAACCGGACTTGCCCGGCGATGCTCTCAGAACCGAGTTGGGGTTCGGTCGAGTGGACAGAGGGTCAGGGTATAAAAATTCGAGCAAACAATGGAGTGAACCCGATGGACGGGCGGATTAAGCTATGATAGAAGTCGTGACGGGGAGATCGGTCGCATGCGTCGAAAAAGGGGAGGGTGGTGAGTTCGGGACTGAGTTAGTCAGGACGCGGGACGCGGGACTGGGACACCAAAGCGCGAAAGCGAGAAGTGGGTGCGATGAGCCGAGAGATTATGGACAGCGGCACAACTCGTCGTTCGTCGAATGGCTGGTTTTGACATGGGAAAGCTTCGTTGATGGGCGGGTCACGAAGACGTCGAGGTCGAGGTCGAGGTCGGGGTCGGGGGAAGAAGGAGGTTGAGTTTTGGGGTACCACGTAAGGTAGATTGGAAGCAACACAACGCACGCGGCGGAGGAGCCAGGCCTGGGGTTCGAACCACTGATGAGACTCGGCTGGGACGAGTGACTGACGGGGGCTAAAAGAGTACCTAGAAAGTGGAAACCTTGGAGGGAGTTGGCATTGGCCGACTGCGCTAGTCCTTCCAGGTAGAAGTGGATATGTGGATGTGAAATCTGGTGGACGTACGGTATGTGTAGGTACTCTATACCTGTACGGTGTATGTGGAGCGAGGCCCGGGCCCTGTTTGGACTCCCTGTTTGGGTGGGGGGCATTCAACCCAGAGGAAGGGAGCCGCGAATGGAGACAGGCCAGAGCCTTGGTAGACGTAAGAGGGGTAGGGAGATCAGCACCACCCAGCTACCGAAGTAATTGATAATTGGCTATGAAAAGAAGGAAAGAAATAAAAAAAAGATTGCTCCCTGGCCCACGATGCAGGGAGGGGAGCGATGCTGCCGCCCGTAACTATTGCCGATTTGTTGGAGGGACAGCTGAAGAAGAGAGGATCGCTGATGGAACCAGGAGAGAAAGCAATAACGGGAGAGGGATAAAGAAACCCACCCTAAAAGAAAGTGGTCATGCTTGGATGGCAGCGACAGCGAGAAGGGACAACACGGTGATGGCCGGCTGGGGCTGAGATGTGGACATTCGTACAAAGTAGTAGTGTCTACTGGCGGAAGCTTGAATTCTCCGTATTGATTATGCCACGTCTTGTTTATAAAATCCTCAATGTTTAGTGGGAAAATAGAATACCTCACAGAGTACGATAGCCTTAGAATATTATCAAATAAATTAAGAAGCGAATAGGAGAGGAACGAAAAGATAAAACAAGATATTAAAAGCGAAAATACTCTACTGAGCTTTCCCGGGTACAACTAACATGGATTAGAAGAGTTCGTGATGAGAGAACGAGGTGATACTACATGGATACCTACCTAGGCACTTACGGTGTAGAGATTTGGCGCTGTACGCTCTGTACCTTACGCTGTATACTAGTTATCTGGTAATATATTGTCCTGATTTCAGGGCTAGCCACGCTTAGCTTATAGTGCCTAACCTTATGTTTACCTTACTTTTTATATATCCTTAGTTTGTTTTTCTATATAAGGCTTAGCAGGGTATCTAAACGGAGGGATCTTATTAGTTAAGGAAGTCTATATATAGGGAGCTTTTTAGGACTATACTATAGACTTTTAAAAAGGCCTGGAAAGCCCTCTTCGGTTTAAGGGTATCGCTACTATTATAGTAAGAGGAATTTAGCGGCACGCTATAGAAGATAGAATTTATAGCCGTCTCTAATAACCCCTATATTATAATCCACGATAGTTTAATCCTATTCTTCTACGTTAACGATATCGGACTTATCTACTATAGAGATTATAATACTAATGCTGATAATCTTAAGACTACCCTTAAATAAAGCTATAGGTTATTATAAGGCGATAAAATCCGTTAATTCCTAGGAATTAAGGTTTTAAGGGATAAAGCTATACGTAGGTTATAGGTATTATAATCCTTATATATAAAGAAGATTATAGTTAAATGCTACGTAGATATCCTTTACCGAAAACCGCTAAAAGTTCGATTATTAACTATAAAGCCGTTAATACTATATAATAGTATACGCGCGTTAATTCCCGAGGTCCGCTAGTATTAGGGTATAATAGGTTTAACCCTATATACCGCTATTATAGTAAGACCCGATATTATATTCGCCTATTTAAAGCTTTCCTAATATAATGTTAACCCCTCCTTTAACCACCTTAAAAAGGCTTAATAAATACTATTACTCCTATATTATATAAGACACTATTACCTAGAATTTGGTAAGGATAGACTCTTTCTAACCGTAAGCGACGCGTCCTTCGGGGATAATATAGACCGTAAAAGCTCCTAAGGATACACGATAAAGCTTTTCGGCGGCACTATTAACTAAAAGGCCGGTAAGTAACTAATAGTTACGATATTATTAATAGAGTCAGAACTACTTACTCTTATAAAGGCCGCTAAGGAGATATTATTCGTTAGTCGGATATTAAGGGATCTAAAGCTTTAGTTAAATTAATAATAATTACGCTATACTACGATAATTAGTAAACTATTAACCTTATTAATAAGAAGGTATAACGCCTATAAATAAGACTATGGTATATCAATATTTATAGCTAATAGGTGTGTTAGTCAGTATAGTAAGGTCTTTTTAAGGTTATATATATTAACACGAAGGATATAATCATAGACGGCTTAATAAAGGTATTACCGGAGGCAGGGATTAAAAGATTATAGTAATAGCTGAATTTAACGGATTAAAAGGATTATATCGAGTAGTTAAAATAACTACACGAAGAGATTAAACGCGCTAAAGCTATAGCCGTAATAACGATAAAGGCCCCTAAGGGTGTAGTAAATCTAATAGAGGTAGATTCGATTAAGTAGATCCGGCTAATTAGGATTAAGGAACCGATTAAGATAGAATTAAATTAAATGGTTAAATAAGGCAGATTTAGATTATTTTTATAAGGGCGTTTCCCCCTTAACTATTAATTTTATAATAAAAGAATTAAGAGCTTTTACTTTAAACTAACGCCTTTAATTAGTTAGTTAACCTAGGAAGACCCACCTTAACTAAGGAGGTATATCGTATAGATATACGGACTATAATATAGTCCCTAGGGGATCTATACCTAACTAAAGGCTTCGAATCTTAGGGACCTTAGGTATTAAGATATAATAAGGGCGGATACTAGGAAAGACCGAATAGAATCCAAATAATATAGTACCTATAACAGAGTCTTCACCACCTAAATTAAGGGTATAAAAGTGTCGTATAGGCACATAGACCACGACGTGGTCTATAGGGGATCCAGGGGGGATCCACGCTATAACTAAGGGCTTCGGATATAATAGGGGCGGATACCAGAAAGGACCGGATAGGATATAAATAACTTAGTACCTATAACAGAGTCTTTACCACCTAAATTAAGGGTATAAGAGACTCTCCTAGATATAACTTAATATAATATATATATATATAAGATTTCTACTCTAATAAGTTAATTATTAAAGTGCCTATTTAACGTGCGATAGTTATAAGCCCGGTTTATAATGTCTAAACCATAGATATTAATAAGGCTACCCCTATTCCACTATAAAAGTAATTATATCTATATAGGCACTCTTAAATAACTACTATTAACCTAATTAGAGTAATTAAGCGATTAATTAACCTACTAACCTATCTATTAATTAATTAATTAACCGAAAAGTAAGTAAAGATATCTTCTAATGTATCTAACGCCGAATAGAAGGCGGCCGCTATTACCCTTATTAACTAAAGGGATTAGGCAGTATAGGAGCGCGTTATACGCGGTAAATCTACCTCCTACTAGGATAACTACCTTAATCTAAAGCTAAGCGATAAGGAGGCTAACGCCTATCTCCTCCCTATACCTACACCGCCTAACGTTCGTAAATATAAAGCCCTCGCCGTAGATCCTAAAGCCACGGAGGAGGCCACGGCTACTCTATCTTCTACTATCACGCTAGAGGGCGATAAGGCTATAAACGCTACGGACGCCGCCGCTACCACGGCGGCTACGGCTATCGGTAAGAAGAAGACGGCCGCCCGCTAGAAGACTACGGCCACGACCGTAATAAAAGAACTAACGACTAGGACATCTATATCTATTAATAACCTCTCTAAAAAGGGGCGTATATACTACCTATAAGATCGCCGCGTATACCGTAAAGAAAAGGCAGACTATAACGCGTAGTAGAAGGAGTTCAATAAGGTACGCTCCTATATCGAAAGGACTATCTATACTATATTACGTAGCCTCCTCGCCTAGCTATAGAATAATACCGTAAATAACCTATAGGCTTAAATTACTCTCCTACACGCGTACGCAGGACTAACCCCTATAAACCTCTATAAAGAAGCCTTAATCCTGTATCGATAATACACTACGCCTATAAAGGCTATACCTAAGGATATAGACGGCTAGGTTATAAGCTAGAAAATAGCGATAATACACCATAAATATATAGGCGTCTTAGAGCTATTAAGCGCGGACCGTTAAGTAGAAAACGCGTTAAAAGCTATTAGACCTATTGCCTAGGAATAGAGTAATAACTACCTAGTAAATAACTACGATAAGATTACGGAAAATAAGCTAACAGATTAATAACTTCGTAAAAGCTCTACGTACGGTTCTTAGTCATATAAAGAGCCTATAATCCTCTGCTATAAAGCCTAGAGTTAGGAGAGGCACCTTTAACACCCTTAGGAACCTCCCCAATACTAAGGATACTACTAATAATAAAGATAATAAGAAGCGTCCTTATAGTAATACGTCCATAAAGGCTATCCCTCCTATAATAAGGAGGCCTTATAAGATATATAAGAACCCTTATACTACCGCCGCCTATTAGTATATAAGGCCGGATATACGCTCTTATACCTAGCATGGCCGTAAAGATATTATAAAGATTACGGAAAAGAAAATACGTAATTATAGTTTTAAAAGCCGCGTGGATACCGCGATATAGAAGAGGCGGGAAGCCTTAGGGGCTATTACTGCTAATAAGATAGAGGAAGTCTAGGAAGATTAACTCTATAATACTACGCCTAGTATAACTACTATATAATAAAATCGGGGGGTTATTAGGCCGCCTGTAAGTATAGCTTTAAAAGACCTATCCGTCACCGTGATAGGGAGACTAGGCGCCTACCTAACCTAAGGGGTAGCGCGCCGTCGTCGTATAACGATACTATTAAGATTATAATAAGAATAGAGGGTATCTCTCTCTATTAACTAAGCTAAAGCGTTATTATACTACGTAATCCTAGACTTAGGATTATTAATCTATATCTTTAATAATTAAGGCTGTTTTACGGCTATTAGACTACCCACAGATACTTTATCTTTATCCTTTTAGGTGGGTACTTATAAGGCTTCTATCCTCGGATACGGAGACGTTAAGCTATATATATAATCCTTATCGGGCACGAAGAGGCTACTACGCCTCTATAATATCGTATACTATAAGGAATTCATTACTAATATCGTCTTAGAACGCTAGCTACGCCTATAAGGCTACCGCTAGGACACCGTAAATATTACTATTATTAGCTCCGCCGACGACCGGCCTATCTATAAGCTACTAAATATCTACGGCTAGTATATAATTAAGCGCGTAAAAGCCACGGCCGCCACGGTATTCGCGGTCTTAGTAAGGCACCCGCGCGATAACCCGTATAGAAGATCACGATAACCGCGGTAACCGTAGAAGACTATAGTATAACGGTAGTATAATCGCCTCGGCCACTACGGCACCGATACTCTTATAAAAATCGTCGACGCTACTTAGCGGGTAAAGATAAGGGGACCTTATATAACGGACTATAACGCATGTAGGTAATCGTAAGTGCCTACGTAGATCCGGCGGATACTATCCCTTTACTCGTTAAAGCCCAGAGAGGCCCTAGCTATTAATTTTCACGATCTAAAAGAGGCGGAGTAGTTAACGGGCGGACTATATAAGTCCATTATATTCGTTATAGACGTATATATAGGTTATACGTGGAATTACTACCTATAGAAAAGAGACTAAGGCTTTATCCTATATACTTTAAAAGACGTTTTTGCCCTACTTAAGACCTAATACGATATTAGGCCACGCGTCCTACGGGCCGATTCTAAGATATTTTAGTACCTAGAAGTCGTTACTTTCCTCGCTACCAAGGGGGTAAAAGGTTAGCCGTCAGCACTATATTTATAGGATTAGAATAGCGTTATAAAACGGATTAGAGGTATCGTTAAAAGGAGGGCGAGGGCTATAAGGATTAAAGCTAATCTGCCTATATCTATCTAGTCTAAGATCTTTAAGACTGCTATATATCTATATAATAGGACGCTACGATATATTAACGACTAGCGAACGCTATACGAAGGCCTGCGCGGCCGTTAACCTAACCTTACGCACCTACGAGCTTACGGCTATAAAGCCTTTATAAAAACGCGCGATACCTAAGCTAGAAGAAACCGCCTATAAAGGTTAGAACCGAAGGTATAGATCGGTTATCTCGTCGGATACTAATCCTCGAATACCTTCCGTATTTAGCTACTATATCTAACGGATATTATTACCACGAGAGATATAGTCTTTAACGAAGACGAGATATTTAATAGCAGGATTAAAACGCTATAAGCTATAGCTTCCGCCGAGGAAATCGGAGAACGCCTATAATCTATCTATATCACCTAATCTAGCGATACCACGACCACTAATAGACTGCTATTAAGGGGTATAGCCGTAGACGTATTAGATCTTAAGTCGGAAGACTCTAACGCTACCGCTATTACTACAGGAGAGGCTACCGCTATCGCTACGGGCACCGCTATTACTACGGATGCTATTATCGTTATAGAAGAAGACTATACTACCGCTATTATTACGGGTAAAAGTAATAATACCGCTATTACTACGGGCTAAGAAGACGCTACCGCTATTACTACGGGAGAGGCTACCGCTATTACTACGGATACCGGTACTATTACGGATACTCCGCGGTTCACCGCTATAAGGTTCGAACCGTTTTCCACGCCTCTAATATCCCCGGAAGATCCTACGCGCGCGTTCCTTATAGCGTTAGCGGTAGTCAGGGGCGTTAAGGTAGAAGGAGACGATAATAATTAACGGGTAGCCGTAGATACCCCTAAGGGTATATATTAGCGGTACGCCTATCTATTATAAGTATCTATAAGACCGAGAAGGTATAGAACGATAACGCCTAAAAGGCGTTCTTTAATGCTAGAAGAACTTATAACCCTACACGCGCGAGGAAGTAAGCTATTAACGACGGTGATATCGGTGCTATAGATTCAACTCTCTCTAATACCTCTTAGCCGCTATCGCGCCTAACCTGCGAGGATCTCCCGCCTCCGCTAAACCACCACTATAATATACGCCTTTACCCGTTACGGGAGCGGTAGTTATAGGCCGAGGGGGAACACCTTAAGGGGCACTAATAGATAGGCTATTAGTAGGAGGTAGGTGGTAATTAGGCTAATAAGTAATAAGTCCTCGCCTATAGATAGGTATACACCTATAAATTTAATGAGGAGGGCACCCTCCTTAAGTATAAGGCACGCCTTATAGTCCGAGGGGATTAATAAAAACGGTTAGAGACTAAAGATAACTACGCCGTAACGCTAGCCTCACGGTCCTTCCGTATACTAATAGCGATTACTGCCCGATTTAATCTAGAAATAAGGCAGTTCGATACCGTTAACGCGTTCGTTAACGCTAGCCTTAAGGAAAAGGTGTTTATAAAGATACCGTAAGGCTATAAAGTACTAGGTAAGGTCCTGCTACTACGGAAAGCCCTCTTCGGTTTAAGGGTATCGCCACTATTATGGTAAGAGGAATTCAGCGGAACGCTATAGAAGATAGGCTTTATAGCTATCCCTAATAACCCCTATATTATAATCCGCGACGGTTTAATCCTATTCTTCTATATCGACGATATCGGACTTATATATTATAGAGACCGTAAGACTAACGTCGATAACCTTAAGGCTGCTCTTAAGCGAAGCTATAGGTTATTGGGAGGCGAAGAAATCCGTTGGTTCCTAGGAATTAAGGTTCTAAGAGATAGAGCCACCTATAGGTTATAGCTATTATAATCTTCTTACGTGGAGAAGATCGCGGTTAAATACTACGTAGATATACTCTGCCGAAAACTATTAAAGGTTTTATTATCTACGGAGCCGCTAATACCCCGCGACGGCACCCGCGCGTTAATTCCTAAGGTCCGCTAATACTAGGGTATAATCGGTTTAATCCTGTATACCGCTATTATAACCAGGCCTGATATCGCGTTCGCCTACTTAAAGCTTTCCTAATATAACGTTAACCCCTCTTCTAACCACCTTAAAAGGGCTTAATAAGTGCTGCTATTCCTATACTATATAAGATACTACTGCCTAGAATTCGGCGGGGATAGGCTCTTCCTAATAATAAGCAACGCGTTCTTTAGGGATAATCCAGACCGTAAGAGCTTATAAGGATATACGATAAAGCTCTTCGGCGGCACCGTTAACTAGAAGGCGGGTAAATAACCGATAGTCACGACGTCGTTAATAGAATCGGAACTACTCGCTCTTATAGAGGCCGCTAAGGAGACGCTATTCGTTAGCCGGATATTAAGAGATTTAGAGCTTCGGTTAGACTAATAGTAACTATAGCTACACTACGATAATCAGTAGACTATTAACCTCGTTAATAAGAAGGCATAACGCCTACGGACAAGGCTACGGCACGTCGATATATATAACTAGTAGGCGCGCTAGTTAGTATAATAAAGTCTCTTTAAGGTTACGTATATTAACACAAAGGAGATAATCGCGGACGGTTTAACGAAGGTATTACTAGAGGCGGGGATTAAAAGACTATAGTAATAGCTTAATTTAATGGATTAAAAGGATTGTATCGAGTAGTCTAAATAGCTACACGAAGAGATTAAATGCGCTAAAGCCACGGCCGTAGCGACTATAAAGGCCTCCGAGGATATAGTAGATCCAATAGATATAGATCCGATTAAGCAGATCTGGCTAATCAGGATCAAGGAACTAATTAAGATAGAATTAAATTAAACGGTTAAATAGGTCGGATTTAGATCCTTTTTATAAGGGCGGTTTTTTCCTAGACTATTAATTTTATAATAGAAAAGTTAAGAGTATTTAGTTTAAACCGAAGCCTCTACTTAGTTAACCTAGAAAGACCCACCTTAACCAAGGGGGTGTATCGTATAGGCAGGACTACGATATAGTCTATAGGGGATCTAGGGGGGATCTATTCCCTGACTAAGGGCTTCGGACCTCGGGTATTAGGATATAATAGGGGCGGATACCGGAAAAGACCCGATAGAATCCAAATAATATAGTACCCATAACAGAGTCTTCACCACCTAAAATTAAGGGTATAAGAGACTCACACAGATATAACTGGATATAAGACACACACACGAGATTTCTGCTCTACTAAGTTAATCATCCAAGTGCTATTTGACGTGCAATAGATCTTAAGGACGTATACTACCGGCTTCGTATACGGGCAGGTAATAAATAGAAGACGGCGTTCCGCACGAAATACTGCTACTACGAATACCTTATTATACCGTTCGGTCTTACTAACGCCCCCGTAAGCTTCTAGCGCTATATTAATTAGGCGCTAATAGGCCTTATTAATACTATTTACGTTATATACCTCGACGATATCCTTATCTATAGTAAGAATTTAGTTACCCACCGCGTGCACGTCCGCGAGGTCCTTATAAGGCTTAGCTAGTAGTCTCTATATACTAACCTCGATAAGTATAAGTTTAAGACCCGCGATATTAAATCCCTAGGGTTTATCTATAGCCTAGATAGGGTACGTATAGATCCGGCTCGCGTTAAGGCTATCCGCGACTAGGAGCTCCCTAATAGTGTTAAGAAGATACAGGTCTTCCTGGGTTTTACGGGGTTTTATAGGCGCTTTATTAAGAACTATTCTAAGGTCACTACCCCTCTTATAGATTATTTAAAGGGGGGGGATATTAGGATCCTCGTACTTTCCCCGTAGGCCTAGACCGCGTTTAAGAAAATAAAGCTATTATTCTAGAAGGCATTGGTCTTACGGTATTTTAACCCCGCTCTGCTAATACGTATTAAGCCCGACGCTTCTGCTTTTATAATTAGGGCCGTTATTAGTTAGCTTAAGGATAGGCTTTAAAGACCCGTTAAGTTTATATCTCGTAAGCTCCGTAGCCCCGAGCTTAATTATAGTATACCCGATTCTAAGCTTATAGCTATTATTAAGTCTTTGCGGACGTGGCGGCACTATATAGCCTATAGTCAGAGCCCTATAATAGTCCTAATAGACCACCTAAACCATCGCCACCTACTAGATAAGCCGAAGCTTAAGGGGCAGCACGCGCGGTGGCTTAAGGAGCTCGCCCTATTTAATTTTAAGATTCGGCACCGTCCGGGGATATTAAACCCCGTGGATAGATTATTAAGAAAGCCCTAATATACGTCCTATAAGCGTGCCCTAGTTACTAACCGGGCTAAGGCGGTAGAGTCTTTTTCGAAGCGTTTTATTATAGGCTATATCGGGAACTAAGGTGGTTCCCGTAATAGCCCCGGTTATAATTTTCCCGCTCCTCCTACCTTAGTAGTCGAGACGTAAGCGAATAACCCTTTTTCCTCTACAGAGTCTATTTCAAAGCGTGTTACCTTAAGCCTATATAGGACCTAGTATAGTACCCGCGCTATTCCCGTTCCCCCTACCTTACCAGAAAAGATAGTTAAGATATAAGCGGATAATCTTTCTTTAGAGCCTTTTTCGAGGTGTTTTATTTTAGGCCTTATCGGGAACTAACGTAGTTCCCGCACTACCCCCGATTCTAATTCCCCCGCTCTTAATTCCCCTACCCTACTAGAAGAGGTAGCAGAGGCGTAAGCGGAAGACACTTTTTACGCCCGTTAATAAGAGGCCCACGGTAATAATACCACGTACGGATAGTAGTCTAGGAGTAATAGTATCCTTCGTTTTAAGAATCGCGTTTTTATATCAGACCACTCTAGTCTCCGTTAAAAGGTCCTATAGTATTTCTATAACAGACCTAGCATAGGGTATTATAGGGTTATAAGGACTATTAAGAGGATTTCGGACTTCTACTTTTAGGATTATTTACCTAAGAATATACGCTAATTTATACCCACCTATGGCGTATATTAACGTACTAAGCCGCAGTACTATAAGCTATATAGTGAGCTAGCGAGTTTCCTAGTACCTTAGCGCCCCTTTATAGAGATATCTATTAACTTTATCACGGGCCTACTACCGGTTTATAGCGCGACCGTGGATAGGAAACAGGATACTATCCTTATAGTAGTATACTGCCTAATAAAGTACTCGATTTATATCCCCTCGAGTAGTGGCCTAATAGTAGAAGGACTTACTAAGTCCCTATAGTACTATGTTTTCCGTACCTTTAACCTACCTAACGGTATTATATTAGACTAAGGCTTATTATTCATAAGCCGTTTTTAGGTAATATTATATCGATATTTAGGTATAGTTAGGCACCTATTTATAGCGTAGCACCTGTAGACGGATAGATAGACGGAGCGGCAGAAATAGAACCTTAAGCACTATCTTCGCGTTTTCTGCTTATAGGAATAGGATAACTAGGTTAACCGACTACCGCTTATAGAATTCACCTATAATACAGTATAGCACTCTACGATACATTATACCCTATCCGATACCCTAATAGGCTATAACCCTAAGACCCTAATAAAGTATAGCTCCCGAGGGCAGGTAAGGTCCGTACTGCTAAAGCAAAGCGCCGTACGGAGTACCTTATAGCCTAGCGCCGATCTATCTCGGACCTTATTAAGAGGGCGTAGGCCTCTTACGAATGATACTATAATAACGGCCGTGTCTAGCGGAGGTTTAAGGTGGATAAGTACGTCTTACTATCCACGAGGAATATCCGATAGAAAAGACCCTCTAAAAAGCTTAGCGATAAGTTTATCGGGCCGTATAAGGTAACTAAGATTATCGACACGTATAGCCTAGCTTACTAGTTAGCGCTACCTAAAGGTATAAGGATCTATAACGTCTTCCCTGTATCCCTGCTAGAACTATAGAGGTCCCGCCATAGGTTATAGCTGGAACCACCTATAGTCGACGTCGAATCAGATTCAGATAAGTACGAGGTCGAAGCTATCCTAGACTATCGATATTAGGGTAAGCGACGATAGTACCTAATTAAATAGGAAGGATATAGCGACGAAGAGAATACCTAGGAGCCGAAACGGAATATCCCCGATAAACTCGTTAATACCTACTTTAAGACGAGACTATTAAGGAATTAAACGGGTTTATACACTATCTCTATAGGAGACTTTATAAACACGACGTAAGGACGTTTTTCTGTCCTTTCCCCCTCCTTACGGATAATAAGACTTACTAGGAACTAAATAGGTTTATATACTATCCACGTATTGGCTATATTAACCTAGAAAACCCTTTAGTAGGCCGTAGAGATAAATTCTTAGGCAGGGACCCCCCCTTAACCTAGACGGGAACTATATAGGCGTTATCGCCTCGTTCACTATTTTCTTCTTTTCACGCGTTCTACTCCCGATCTTTACCCTTTCTTTTAAGCGTTTTATTCCGACCTTTATTCCTTTTTTCGGGCACGACGCCCTAATCCCCGTTCCTCTTCCTTTAGTATAATAGCTTATCGCCCTTAACCTCTAATTACCTTTACTTTCCCCTTAATTAACCGTTATAATAGGACACGATTATATTATAGCGAGGTATAGTTAGGACTATTAGGGTTATAATAGGAATACCCTAAAGCTAGTTAAAAAAAAAAAGTAAAAACCTAACTCGAAGGCTAATAAAAAACCTAGAAAAATAATAATAACCGTTTCCTCTATATATACTATCACGGCCCCTTTAGGACGTCCTTAAACCCCACTAACTCATCGTCTAGAGGGGTAGGCTCGCGCCTAACCGCCTCGCCGTTATCCTCTATATATACCTGGCTTTACCCCGCGGTAGTAGCCGTTACCCCCTCTTACCTACTACCAGCGGATAGCGTCGAAGGATAAAAAGATAGCGGCGTCTTCGCCTTCTACTGCTTCTTCTTCTTCTTCCCTAATAAAGGAGTTAAGGGCGTTAAAGCCTTCTTCCCCTTCTTCACTAATAAGACCGGTACTATATCGTTATCGTCGGGCACTTTATAAGGATCCGGGGGACCCTAAGGACCTTATGGTATAAAGCCTTAAGGTTACGTAGAGCCACTGTTACTAAATATATTATCACCTATAAAGCTAACCCCCGCGGGAGCTAAGGTAGACTCTAAGGTTATAGGTAGTATACTACTATTACGGGTTAACCCCGATATAAAGGATCCGGCTATACTCCGGATCTTCCTGACTACGCGCTTAGTTAACGGACCTATATCGCTAAGTTATCACTACCTTATAGCTAGCCTAGCACTATAGACTTTTCTCCCTTTCTTTCTTCCTTCCTTAGTTCTAGATAATCTATTATTATAACCTTACTTAGTACCACGACCTATAACCAGTCGTTTATATATCTAGAACTTAGCGATACCCACGCGCTACGCTAGTAATAGAGTAGAATCCTAACGCTACCGCCTAGTAACCTATTAGAATTAAATAGATTATAAAGTAGACGAACTAACGGTTCGAAGAAAACGACTAAGCCTTAAACGTAAGGCTAAGCCCTCTCCATAAATAATATACCGATATTAACTTAAGGCTTACTCCGATATAAGAATACTACTCGAAAATACGCTAGTTTATAGACCGATAACGCGCGAGAGAAGAAGCCGATAAGCGATAATGCTAGTTAATCGAATAGCTTATAGCCCGGCTCCTAGGATTACCTGCCCCGTAGAACCTAACGCCGCTTAACCTAAATATCCCGGCTCTCTTATAGACTCCGATAATCCTTATACTAATAAAGTCTACTCTATTACCAGTTCTATCGCCTACTCTATAGCCGATAATAATAGTAGTCGCCCCGACCTTAACGGCGATACCCCGTAAAACCGTTAATAGCCCGGCGAAATTCTTAGGGAAGCGAGTATACTATAGCGCGTAGGCCTATACGATACGGTAAAAGCTTATAATCGATAGCGACTTATTCTAGAATAATATACGAGCTTAGTATACGATCTATAATTACTTAAGGTCTAAAGTATAATAGATTATATCGGCCTTTTATAAAAGCGATAGGCCGGGTAAGCTTATAGATTCTAATAACTTTATAGCGTATCTTAATCGTACCTACCTTAACCCCACAGAATAATCACGGGCCGCCTAAGCCTTACGCACGATTCGTTAATAAACCGATAAGTTATTTACCGCCTTTCTACCCTATTTTAAAAGATAGATCGCCTTTACGGGTAGTACCGAATAGGAAGCTACTATATAGATTTTATTTCTTAAAGGAGTAATTACTTCGCGATTTAGGGATAAACTTATCTCCGCCTAAATCCCTACTAACCACTATACTATATAGGTTAACGGCGTGTAAAAGATTACTAGGAAACTTAAAGGCTATTAGTTCGAATAAAACTATAATAAACGAGCTTAAGACTATATAACCATGAAAAAGGATACCGATAACGATACGAAAATAGGCGGAGTAAACCGTGTTAGCGATAAAAAGGCGAAGTAAAAGACTCGGATATACTATAACTATAATAAGAAGGGGTATATCGCTCGGACTATAAAAAGCTAAAGGAAAACTAAAACACGGTCCGGAAGGTTAAGGAGACTTATATAAAAGATCGCGATAAAAGCGGGGATAAGTCGATTAACGAGGATAACTCGGAAAAAGAGTAGCTCTAACGCGAAAATAGGCGTTAAAGCCGATAGCCGCGATACGGCGGGAGTAAAAGGTATTTAAAGTGCGTGCTAATAATAACCCGGTATTTATAGTAGCTAAAGTAAATAAATAGCGTATCCTCGCCCTTATTAATATTAGCTACGACTATTATACCGTTATAAATAAATAGTTTACCTAAAGACTCTAATTACCGTTAGTCGATAAGATAAATCGACTACTAAATAGCTTCTCGAAAGCTACTAGGATTGTTAGTAGCGCGGGCATCGCTATCTATAAGCTTAAGATTAGCGGTTATCTATAAAGGATATTCGTATATATAATACCTAGGCTTAACTAAGATATATTCCTCGGGAAGCCTTAGATAAAATAAAATAATGTAATATACTACGCTAAAGATAAACGGCTTTATTACGGAGTAGCCGGATTAAATATATAACTTTATCACGAAAAGGAACCTACCAGAGTATAAGCTATCCGCGACGCCTATTTAGTTACATCTATATTCACGGGTATTATTCGATAACTATAACAGAAAGGTAAAAAAGTCTTAATCTAAGGAGTAAGCCTAAAGAATATTAAAAAAGCGTTATATAAGAAATAACTAATAGACCCGAAGGACTTTATACCCGAAAAGTTACTATAAGAATTCGGTAACCTATTCACGCCCGATAAAGCTAATTAATTACTGCTATACCGATTAAGAGTCGACTACGAGGTAAACCTTATACCCGGAAGCGATAAAAAAGAACTATCGCTTCCTGGGCCGCTTTATAATATATCGAGAGAAGAACTCTTAGTATTACAGAAAACACTTACCGACCTAATAGATAAAGGATTTATCCGTGTTAGTGGTTTAGAAGCCGCGGCTTTTATCCTCTTTATAAGAAAGCTAGGCGGAGGACTTTAATTTTATTACGACTATTAAGCGTTAAACGCGATTACTAAGTAAGACCGTTATCTATTTCCCCTAATTATTAAGACGTTATAAAACCTAAACTAAGTAAAGTGGTTTATAAAGCTTAATATAGTCGCCGCCTTCTATAAGATTAGGATAGCCTTAGGACACGAATATAAGACCGTGTTCCGAACTCGGTTTAGGCTTTTCGAATAGCTTATCTGCCCGTTTAGCCTAAGTAGGGCTCCCACTACTTTTTAGCGATATATTAATAAAATACTATAATACTTCCTAAATAACTTTATTACCGCTTATATCGATAATATCCTAGTCTACTCTAATAGGAGTCGGGCTAATTACGAGGCGAAGATAAAGTAAGTACTCCGCGTACTCACGGACGCCGGCCTAAACCTAAATCCGTTAAAGTATAAGTTTAGCGTGAAGACCGTGAAGTACTTAGGATTTATAATTACCGCGGGGAAAAGCGTGTCTTATAACCTAAAGAAGTTATAAGCTATTCGCGAGTAAAAAGCACCTATAACGGTTAAGGGTATACGAAGCTTCCTAGAGTTTACGAATTATTACCGAATCTTTATTAAGGATTTTTTAGGGATCTCGGCCCCGTTAATAGCACTAACTAAGAAAAACTATACCTTTCGATAGGGTCTTAAGGAAAAAGCGGCCTTTCGCGAGCTAAAAGCGAGGTTTTAAGAAGGACCGATACTACGATAGTAGGACCTAATAAATAAGATATTTATCGAGACGGACTACTTAGGGTTTACCTTTAAGGGTAGCCTAATATAAGAAAACGCGGACGGAAATCGCTATATAGTCGTATACTACTCTTATAAACTTAATAGAGCGGAATATAATTACCTAATCTACGATAAGAAAATACTAATAATTATAAGTTATTTAATAATATAGCGGGCTAAGCTTATTAGTTATAGGCAGTTTATAGTCCTCTCCGACTATAAGGCCCTTAAATACTTTATAATAAAATACACGCTTACTAAGCGATAAAGCCGATAGGCCGGCGAGCTTATATAATTCGACTTTATACTCGAGTATCGGAAAGGAAAGGATAACACGATAATAAACGCCCTCTCGCGTTAATAGTAAGATAAGCCCTAAGATATAACGGATAAATAGGAATAATCTTATTATATTTAATTAATTCCCGATACCGCGATTCTACCTAGTATTCGCTATATTAATAGCAGTTAATCGATCTTTAAAGCAGACTAAGAGTTATAACGACTATAGGATAAGACGCTTATAACCGATAAATAATATCGAGGAGCCTTATCTACGGTCGCTAAAGAAGAATAATAATTCCTATTATTATTAGAATTAAAGCTATAAATAGCCGAGTACTTAGTCTTTACGATTAGGTTATTACTATTCCGCGACCGAATTTAGGTGCCCGGGTCTATTAAAGGGTTAACGTTATAAGGGAGGGTTATTTAGTTAATTCACGATTTAGTAATCGGAGGATACCCCGGATATAAAAACACTATCGCCTTAGTAACGTGTCGCTTCTTTTAGCCGAGGATAAATAAGGATATCCGACGATTTATCCGGAACTACGATATCTACGGAAAGGGGTATATAAAAAGAAATACGAAATACGGCCTTTTACGCCCCCTCCCGGTACTAGAATAAATACGGAGCGACCTATCGATAGATTTTATAACGGACTTACTACTAGCCAGCGAGAAGAAAACGCGCTATCTTTAGGTTATTATAAACTATCTAACTCAGGCGGTAATATTAAAAGCGATAAAGATAATAGAAGCTAAAGCTTACACCGAATAGTTCCTATACTATTATTTCCGGTTCCACGGAATACTTAGGTCGATTATTAGCGACTAAGGCTTAAACTAGATAAGTAGGTTCTAGAAGCACTTTTATAAGCTTATACGGATATCGCGTAAGCTTAGTATAGTATACTACCCCTAGACCGATAGAGTAATAGAGCGTATAAACTAAGAAGTATAAGCTTATTTATAAGTCTTTATCTATTACGCTTAGCATAACTAGGATCGCCTATTACCCATAGTATAACTAACCCTAAATAACAATAAAAGCTCCGCGATAGGGTTTAATGCCTTCTTTTTAGAGTATAGCTACTATATTAATCCGATTTAGATAACCGAAGAGCCCTTTTCGGAACCTAGAGTATTAGCGGCCTATAACCTACTACGCCGCTTATAGGAAGCGACTAAGTTCGCCTAGGCCGTGATTATATTAATATAGCTTAGAAATAAGGAGTCTACTAACTAATATCGTATACCGGCTAAGCGTTTTAAGGTTAACGACTTAGTTTAGCTATTATTAGCTAACTATTTAACTCCGCGGCTATCGCGAAAGCTCGACTAGCTCTATCGTAAGTACCGAGTTATAAAGGTAATTAGCCTATATATAGTTAAGCTCGCCGTACTATCGTAGATCTACCTTTAATTCTATATAGACTTATTACGTCGCGCGGGCGATAACCCCTTTCCGGGATAGGTAGTAGATAACCCTTAACCACCGCCTATTCGAGAAGTAACCGATAGTAAAGAATAGGAAGTTAAGGAAATCCTCTATATAAGGACGAAAAGGCGAGGTAGGAGATTAAGACGTAAAGTACTAGTATAATAGGTAGGATACTATAAGCCTATATAAGAACCTCTAAAACTATTAGCATAAATACGGGTACTTAACGAGTTTAAAGGGAAATTCGGCTTAGTAGTAACGAATAATAGCCCGTTAAATACCTTCGTGCTATTACGATATAGGAACTAATATATAAGCGATTATATCGCGATAATTAGAAGCGAGTAAAAGTCGGATTTAGTTTAGGCCGGATAGGCCCCGCGCCCTAACCACGCTTAATATAAGCCTAGATTAATATCCTTAGCCTCGAAATCGCTATCCTCGGGATTATCGACTTCCGTAAAAGTCTTACCCTTATCGCCTCGTTATAGGTCGGAGTCCGTCTCCTTAACCTTATCGTTATCTTTATCGTTATTATTATCAGGGATTATAACCGTATTAATAACGGTTATACCTATAAGCGTAAAAGCCCGCCTACGCTCCGTGTATTATTAGAATTCGGAGATCACGATATTAGCGTGACCGAGTATAAGTATCTCCCTAAATAGCTAAGTATACTCCTTTAGCTTTATAAGATTAAGGCGTCTAAAGTCTTTATCCGATAATATCGACCCTAATAAAGGAGTAAGAGTAGTAGGATAAGTATTCTTTTTCGCTACGATATTAGGAGAGACCGGGCCAAAAACTACTACCTTACCTATAACCTTATAAAGAGGAGATAAGGCTAGCTATTCCGCCTTAATAGCGATCTCCTTTAAAGGCGATATATTTAGTCCTAACGCTATCTTTTCTATAACCTTTAAGGGAGGAGAAAAGACTAGCATAACTACCTTATTAGTAACCTCCGTTACCAGAGGAAATAAGGCTAGTTTAGCTACCTTATTAATAACCTTAGGAAAAGGTAATAAGGCTAATTACGGTACTACCGCTTCTTAGACCTCTTAGGGAGGAGAAAGGGCTAACGCAATTACTATACCGGGAGCCTCCACGGGATACATAGCTATAGGTAATATCGCCGTTATCGCTTCCCTAGCTATAAGAGTATCCTAAAACGCCGTATAAGCGTTAAGATATGGTTCCTACTCCTAAAAGAAGAGTTAGCGATACTATCACGACCTCTTAGGGGAGAGGAAGTCTTATAAGGGCGTTCTCGTTATCGTCGCTAATAAGGGTAGACGTCTCGAATAACCTCTACGCGTGGCCCTTAAGGTGCGTTAGGAGAGGAGTATACTAGTATATCTTCGTAGAGTATATATAGTATTTTTTCCCCCGACTAATCTAGCTATGATAAAGGCGCTTATACTTCCTATTAGCGATATCGCGCGTATAAGGGAGGTATAGCTTAGTATAAACGCTACTAAGAGGGTATTTAGGAGGCCGACTACCCGCTAATTTCTTTTTCTTAGGCGGTGGTAAGGGCGATAATATAAACTATTATACGGTTAGTATCGCCTTAAGACGTAAAAGCGTTATACCTATATCGTTATCGGCGGTACGCTTACTATTATTATTACCCCTATTATCGCTAGGGGCTAGCGCTATCTATAAAACGATATAAGTTAGTAAAGGGTTCCTAATAAAAAGATCGCGAGCGAGAGACGGCTTACCTTAAACGGGGAACTCTTAAACTAGCCGAGTATTATTATTATTATCTAAGGATAGGCGATATTAAAGGAATCGTCGCTATAAAGAAGAAAAGTATATATATAACCGCTATTACTATTATTAGTATTATTAAAGGTAGGGAGGGGAACGGAGGAAAAAAAGGCCTATAAGGAAAACAGGGCCGATATATCTACGGATAGTATCTACGCGAGGGGAGCCTATATTACTATTTCGGGTATATAAATAAAGGTTAGTAGGTTACCTAAGATTTCTTTAATATCGAGGTAAAGGCGAGGTAAGATAAAAAGATGCGACTATTCCTTTATTACCGCGATATAAGGGGGAGCCGAACTATAACGGTAACACGCGGTTATATAACCCCTAAAGAGAGAGGGGGGGGATAGTATTACAGGTTAACCCCAATATAGAGGATCCGGCTATACTCTGGATCTTCCTAACTACGTGCTTAGTTAACGGACCTATATCGCTAAGTTATCGCTATCTTATAGCCAGCCTAGCGCTATAGACTTTTCTCCTTTTCCTTCTTCCTTCCTTAATTCTAGATAATCTATTATTACGACCTTACTTAGTGCCACGACCTATAACCAGTCGTTTATAACCACCTTCCATAGCCTAAGCCTAGGCTAGGTTAAGGGCAGCTATCTACTCGAAAGCAGCGGCTATATATTCCTAGGCCGTAAGGTCGCGCTAACATAACGCTAAGCGTTACTACTCGATATTAAGCCGTTACTACTTAATGGCAAGGCATTACTACTATAGCCCGATAAATTACTTAAGGATCGACTCTATACTATTAAGCCTCTCGTGGATATCTTCCGCCGTTTTCTAGCAGGCGTTAATAACTTCCTTAGCTTAACGCCGAGTAACTATAGCTTCCTCGGTAGACGACTAGTTAACCTTTAGCGTCGCTTAACCCAGAGCCTCTTTAAGGATAACCTAATATTAAACTACTATAGCCTAGTATCACGTAGAATTGGTAAGGGTACTATATAGGGTTAATAAGGGGACACGGTTAGTAATACTTATGCGATAACTCTTCTTTAGGCTACCTTTATTAATAGTAATAACTAAAACCTTTTATAGCTCCTCGGTAGCGTTCTTACCGACGATAGGAAGCTATTATATATATTAGATTAACGGGGACCACGGAGTAGTCTATAAAGGGAGGGGCTATAGGGATAGTAATAAAGATATATAACTTGCCACGCGGTATTTAAGGCTATTATACTTAGAGTAGTAATAGCACTTATTCGTATGCCGACCGTTATCGGCGTGTCGGTATATCTCGGCCTCGATAGTATATATCTTTTCCTTAAAGTTAATCGTTACTAACTTACCCGTATAATATATATAAGGGGCCCTTAGATCCCCGTCTATACTAATATCCACTACCTTCTAGCGGGGAGTAACCGACGGTATAGTAGTTAACGACGACATAGCCGTAGTAGAAGCAGGAGGCTTTAGCGTAGCCGGCTACGGCGTAGCTAGCTACGGGGTAGACTGCCTAGCGGACTATAAGGCTAACGCCGTAACCACGATCTTAATCCTCTTAAAGGACCGCGTTATACTAGCGGGAGTAGCGACGCGCTTATTATTATTATTATCTTCCTAGGAAGGTATAGTGACTATACTATATCGCCTGGTTAGCTAGTATTATAGACTAAAGATAGGTTAGGGAGCACTTATAAGATAGTAGTTAATCAATTAATTAATTAAGTAAAACTTTAAACTATTAGTACGCGATACCTTAGATTAGGTAGAACTCACGAGGCGTAGTATAATCGAAAATTAAGTATAGAAGAGGAAGAAAAGAATAGGAAGAGGGAGTAATAGCAGGTTATAAGATATCCCCCTTAACGGTAGTTATATAGGCACCTATTTTTTATATAAAGAAGGAAGCTATAAAATTCACGGAAGGAGTAATATCGGGCCCTATATAACACTATAAGAGGGAGTCTTTATAGATGGATAGAAGGAATAACCCAGGAGGATAAAGGGATAGACTTGACGGCCCGGGAAGGAACTACCCTAGAACCTATTAGGGTCCCGAATAGGACGCGGCTATAGGTGGATTAATAGAACTCGGCTGCACGCGGCGCCGGATTCGGAAGCATAAAAGGAAGTGGCCCTTATTAGTGGCCTTAGATAATAGATAAAGGGAGAGAGGGTATACCTAGATTAGAGCCACGGCTAAAGGGGCTCCGTATAGGTACTAGGCGGGGGCCTATTAGGGTCCTATCGTGGAGGACTCTGGTTCGGGGTATTAAGGGATTTAGGATTTAGGAACAAACTCGGAGGCTAGGTTTCGGAGGAGCTAAGAGGCCGGCACGGATCAGGCGCTCCTAAGAATAGGAGTATCCGGGGGAGGTCGCTATATTAGGTACCTATAGTAGTAGTTATAATAGGTCCCTAGTATAAACCTATAAGGGTCTAGGTATACCTAGTCTAAGACCCCTTAAGGTATAAATAAAGTAAGTTATCACATAGCAAACAGAATAGTCCCTTAAAGTAAATAAGGTAGCCCTCGAGGAAGTAAATAAGCAGCCCTCGAGGAGTAGAGCGGGGTCTTAAGGAGCGAGGGAGCCTCCCCTTTAAAGAAGGGAGGCCAGCGATTAATCTAACTCTTTAGCTACACCCACATTCTAACCCTATTATAATCCTATTATAATTATACCTGGTTTCTTACTTAACCCTACCTTTTCACTCTTTGCGACTACCCATTTGACAGCGCGCTACCTAGTAGGTATTAGATCTAACTACTATAAGGGCGTAACCTCTACTTATAGGGTTACGTGCAACGGCTAGAATGTGGCGTAGGAGGGTAAAATAGGCTTACAAGGGGGGAAATTAGATTATCAGGGCGTAGATTTTCCTAGACTTCGTTATTAACGGCTATAACCTTATAGTATTTACTCTAGAGCTCCTAATTGCGATAGGTTTTATAGATTATAGGCTTATATTCCGATATCTTAATAGTTATTTATAGATTAACACACTATATCGGCGCGGCTAGATAGCTTCTTAATCGGTAGTCGTAATAGTCAAGGTAGGTTATTCACTTAGTAAGTAAGACTCTTAATTATTAGATGAAGCGTAGTTAAAATCATCACAAAATAGGTCAAAATTGATTAAGGTAACTATATATAATTCAAACTATCTTAGACCGTTAGGGAAACGCTACCACCGTATTTTATATAGTGCAGATTCTGTAAGCGTCCACCCGGATTATACTCTTAGCAATCCGGCCCGTTACGTAACCGAACAGACTATGGTCTGTTCGACAAATACCTTATACGGTAAAGATTGCTAGCTACCTACCGTAGTTGGATGGTGGTCTGTGCCACTACAGGGTTGAATAGCTTCAGCCACGGTGGCTTGACAAGTCGAGGACGGCATGTCACTTTAAGGCCGCCACCTTGTTCTACAAGACGAACCTCTCTACGTTGCGTTACCAGCCTCAACATCGTGGTACACGATCCAGCGACCGACCATTACCTACGGAGACATTGACGATGGCACGGCTGTCGTATGCTCTCGGAGTTGCTCCGACCAACACATCAGAACGAAGCCTCGCCGAGTTGACCCAACTTCTCTCCCGGCTCGAAAGCTCGATACTCCGCGCAGATCCCGAACGAGAAAAGCGCCTGCGGTCCGACGAATTCGAACGTACAAAGCTGAACCAGGCAAGCGCGCTTCTTCCTACGTAATGCCTTCCGAACAGGCAGGAAATCTGGAAGGCTGACTGGGAGAATTGCCATCACAGAATCTGGACTATGCACGACAGCTTCTGACAAGACTAGAGCAAGAAGCCCTCGGGGTGAAACTCCATTCAAAAAAGCTAGAAACTCAATCAGACTTGAACCGGAAAAGAGATTTACTCGAGAGGCTTATGGATCGTATGCACGACCTCGAACAGGTCAGGATTTGGACCATCCTTTGAAGCCAGATGATGCAGGCGCTGACATTATTCCCAGCTTCACTACGAGGATGACGATGGATCAGAGGGAGATGACATTCTTAGCGAAATCATGCCGACGCCGAGTGAGAGCGTGGACTCCAGACCTGCAGGGGCTGCGGCAGAGGATATCGAGGAGCCGGAGGCGGATAAGGAACTACCAAGTCGTCCGTCACCGGAAATAGCATCGTCAGCGAACGAACCGCTGCCTGCCGCTTCCACATCGTCAGAGGACGCGACACCGCCGTCGACATTGCCAGCCCCAGAACCCGTTTCCACCATCTCAACACAAACCGTCCGTCCGCGGGGATCTCACCCCGCACCAGGACATGACACTGGCACGAGCACTGCCCGCGCGGCCCTCTTTGCAAACCGCCGCATGAATTCAATATCCAAAGCGCCCGCCACCACCAAGACGTCCACCGCGACAACCGAAGCCATTCTCGACCACCAGCGCGCTGAACAGGACGTCCTGTCCGACTCGATCCTGAAGATGGCTAGCGCCCTCAAAATGTCGTCGCAACGGTTCTCGTCAACGCTCGAGGAAGACAAGGCGGTGCTGAGCCGCGCTGGGGATGGGATGGACCGCACTGAGAAGTCCATGGGCGCGGCTAGCCGTCGGATGGGCACGCTGAGGCGCATGACTGAAGGGAAAGGTTGGTGGGGCCGGATGATGCTTTACGCCTGGATATACGGGCTCATGGTAGCACTCATACTACTTGTTTTTGTGCTTCCCAAATTGAGGTTCTGAATTATGGCATTGGGTATGAATGGCATTGGGAGCGATCGGCGCAAGGGATGGGTTCCTTGCACAGCATAGGCGAACTGGACAAAATGGGTTCACGCGGAGGGCCTTCTTCAGGACATTGCGATATATGAGTTCTCCCTTTCCTCGGTTTCTGAACTGTGCTATGGAGAAGTAGCTAAAGAGGAAGAAAAAAGCAAGAGAGGAAAGGTATCGAAGAGCTCATGGATTCCTGATCCGGGTTTCACTCTCGGATGACGGGTTCTTTAGATGTCATACACATCATCATGGTCGTCGTGCGTATGGTATAAGCACTGTTGATACGACGTGCGACGTCCTTCCCACCTGTCACTGCTGGTTCGTTGGGCCCGGTCTCGATCGCCTTGTTGGCTGTTGTGAGGCCCTGGAGCAGGATGCTCGGATCAACACCACTGTTGATCCGGCCAGTGCGAAGTGGTGTTGGAGCCAGATTGACCATCGTGGCCACTTGGACCCTGGCCTCCATTCTGGTCCAGAGACTCGTCGTACTCGTCGCCGAACAGTTCCTGGTACAGCAAACGAAGCTCGCGATTCTGAACCCAGCACTCTTCGACAGTCCACCCGTTAGCGAGGGATCCGCCAACAGGCTTACCGCCGGTCTTTCCACGCAGCAAAAGGTCAGCGAACATTCTTTATCGCATCTTCAGGGATGCAATCCGCCCTGGAACCACACGATACAGTGACCTGGGGATGAGGGGACGCTGTGTGTGGACTTACGGGGGGCCTATACTGAAAGTGGTAGCCGTCGACACGAGTGCCAGCCTTCCAGATTCTGTCACACCAGTCGATACCCGTCTTCAGTTTGAAGAAAGCCTTGAAACTGGCAAGCTCCGACTTGAAGGAGCCGGAGCAGTCACGAGGCCGATGGATGCCGGCCTCTCGCCAGCACTTGCCCTCCGTCTTTTTGTACATTTTGGCGGCGAACCAGTAGAGTCTCGGTTTGGCGTTGGACTGGAAGAGCTAGATGGTCCGAGTCAGACATTGCACACCTTCAATCTGGCCATGTTGCATCGCAACTCCTCTTGCACTGCACTGATCTATCTGGTTGCAGATATCCGTGGGGCAGACTCACATGCAAGACGTATTTCTCGTGGTCAGTACCAAACTCGTCCTGGGTAGTCCGCGCCAGCTCGGCCTTGTACTCGAAGTTATACTTGTCCACAAAAGTGGTGTACAAGTCTGCGAACTGGTAAGTTTGGACATTCTACACAAGGCCGCTGCCAAATGGGTTGGAATTCGGGAATAGGGGCGGGGCTTCATGCCACGGGGTGCTCACCAGGATTGATCCACCTCTCGCCCATGGCAAGGTTCTTCTTGGCCTTGGTTTTCGCCATGAGTAGTCTCTTCTGAGCCTTCTCCTCGTCTCGAAGGGCCTGGAAGTTGAAGTCCTTTTCCGGGAGCTTGCGATTTCGGTTACAGGAGAAGTCAAGCCAGTCCAGATGGACGATGCGAAGCTTCTTCCTGAGCAGAGCTTCCTTCACTGAGATGAGACAACAAGAAGTATAATAATCAGCCACTGCTATATAAGCACAGCAATATGGACGAGGGCTTAAAGTCCAAGCTCCAGGGTGGAAGAGGAACTTGTGGAAGCAAGTGTACGGGAGGCAGATAAGTCTGAATTATGAGGCAGGGTATTATTTACGAGATTTTATCTCCGAGTATAAGGGAAGGAGGTAAACATATTGGACCCGCGTCCTATTTGGGACACACTAAAGGTCATGACGGTCTCTCCAAAATCAGTTATGTGTGAAGACGACTCGTGGGGGCCGAGAAGCTGTGAACTGAATGTGCCAAGAGTCAGGGGGGCATGTAGAAATTAACAGCTGCAAGAGAACAACCTTCACATAAAGACAAAGAGACAACATAGTGAGGGAAGCATGGAGAATATCTGCTTACTGCGTGGTATCTTGTTGCGAGACTTGTACTGTTCTGTTGTGCATAGAAGGTGAGTGACCGAATCATCCAAGTCCTTGGTAAATCTGCCCTTCCGCTGCGTTATCCATGAGTTGAGGTTCTCATCTGTGAATTGGTCAGGCATAGGCGCCGCTGTGGCAATGACCAAGTTCTTAAAGATTCCTCTGACCATGTTGACTCCTTATATAAAGGACCTCCTTTGTCCAGAGGGAATATGGCGGCGATTTTGGAGATCTTCTGACTTAAGTTTGACTGTCTATATGGGAGAATATTTGGGCCCTAGTATATGTTGACTAGTACATCTGGACGTGGTTGAAAGAACTATACTTGGATTCTTTATCCATTGAAATACTGAGAGCCTGGACTCGAGTTGGCGATGTAGCCTGGTATGATGTCTAGGGTACACCAGCAGTCGAGGTGTAGCAGGAAGCGGTTGAGGACCCCCGATTTCAAGGCAAGGACACCGTGAAGAAAGAGTCTTGAAACTGGTTCAACCACACCAGCACCAACGATAGAGAGTAAGGTCACTTAGCCAAGGCGCGGATGAAGGCAACTGCCAGGGAATTGCCGTAGATATTCGAAAAGGAGGCGTTCGACAAATTCTCGATCCGAGGTTTACCTCCTTCCAGGCTAGGCCTCAAGACGGGAACCACCAGCAACTAGTTATAAGGAAGGCCCAGAAAAAGCTGCAAGAGACTGCAAGAGAAGGATGGTGTAGACTTCCGAGATATGTGAAGTTGCGCAGACCCCAAGCCTTCCAGACAAGAAGGCACAAACCGGCGAGAGAAAGTACTCCCAAGAAACCGTACCAAATATTTGGCTGTTTGCGCCAACTGCAGCTTTCTCGCAGATCGAAATTGGATTCCTAGAGTCTGACCTACAATAAATGAGACGAAGCTGAAGACATCATGTCTGGTCTACGCCTAGAAGGCCCGGAGTGCTCGTGGCTAGGAGGTACGTGGTCTGTCCACGACGACACGACCACGGTAGAGAGACTTTCCGAGAAAAGACGCAGCAGATGAGGTATATCTAGCAAATGATATACACCAAGTAGAAGCTTAGGATAATCGAAACCAGTTGCCCAAAAAGTCGTCGCAGCAAGAGAGTGAGTAGTTTATTCTGTTACTGTCAATGCGGTCTCGTTGGGCATAACTGGACAAAGATACTCAAGGTGGAAATATCATCCTATAAAGATCTGAAATGGAAGGCGGCCAGTGGGGGATGACGACCCGAGGTGCTCATGGTAGACGAAAAATCACGATGGAAGTCAGAGACAAAGCCACATTGCCGATGAGAAAGCACTGGCAAGCAAAATCAGAGACGCTGATGGACAACTACGACTGTCGTGGAACAAGTACAACCATTTGAAACTACCCGTAAATTCTCTAACCCTACCGGTAGCTCTTCGCTGCCTCGACAAATGCCCTGATTTTCTCCAGACTCTGTTTCCCATCTTCCTCAACACCGCTGCTGACATCCACGCCGACAACCCTCCCCCCAAACTCACACACTGCGCGAACAGCTTCCACTACGTTATCGGGGTTCAGCCCACCGGCCAGGATAACCCGAAGTTCAGGGTCCTTGGCCAGCGTCTCCTTGACGCTCGACACATCTAGCAGCTTCCCAGATCCGGCGCCGGAATCCAATAGGGGCAGAGTATGGTAGCCACGTAGGCCGACTCCTACCTGGCCAGGTTTGAAGCAGCGAATGACGGGGACAGGGATCTGACTTGCCCACTCCACCGGCTCATCCCCATGGAGCTGAACCATGTCCAGATTGAAGCGCTTCTGTTTCTCCAAGACCTCGTCTAACGGTTGGTTCTGGAAGATGCCGGCAAGCAAAGGCCGCCGCCTGGGTAGTCTCCTGAGTGCACCAGCGAAGTAATCGACAGCGCCCGTCGCGGGGATAATATCTACTGCATCTTCAGCCCCCGAATTTGACGATGTGTAAGAATGGATGGCCTCTGATATGGCCATGGCAGTCTCGTCGGAGATACATCGTTTCGCCCCGGGAACCAAGCAGACGCCTACAAAATCGGCGCCCGCCTTTGCAGCCTCCAGCGCGGCCTCGGCGGACCTGGTGCCGCAAATCTTCGTGAGGAGCGGCTGCGGCTTTTCTCGATCGGGTCCAGCATCTGATCCAGAACACAGCTGCCGAATGAACTTGCTGGCATCTGGTGCCCTCATGATGGCCTCGCCCACAAGGACGGCGTTCACACCGTCGTTTTTGCACAGCGTGACATCCTGATAGGTGTTAATGCCACTCAGGGCGCAAATGATGGTGTTCTCCGGCACCATGCTTCGTAGCCGGCTCGTCGTGTTCATGTCGACCTCGAAGCTCTCGAGGTTCCGGTTGTTTACGCCGATGACCTTGGACCCCAGCTCGAGGGCTGCTGTCATCTCCTCCGCATTCTGCACTTCAACAAGCGGCTCCATACTGAGCGACAAGGAGTACTTGTACAGCCTCTCCAGCTCTTCGGCGCTGAGCATCTTCACAATGAGCAATACCGTGTCAGCACCGGCTAGTCTGGCCTCCAGAATCTGATACTCTTCGAAAATGAACTCTTTCCTGAGGATGGCTGGCCTGTTGGGCATGCCGTTCAACACTTGCCTGACAGCCCTGAGATCCTCAATGCTGCCCTTGAACCAATCGGGCTCGGTGAGGACCGAAATGACGCTGGCCCCAGCCAAGGCATACTTCAGGGCCTGGGTCGGTGCACTGATGCTGAGGTCGAAGATGCCCTTTGATGGGGAGGCACGCTTTATCTCGGCCATGAGCGCAACATCGAACGGGGTCTGACGCAGACGCTCGACCAAGGGGACTTGGGGTGGTGCACCGTTCAAGTCGTAAGTGGCTTGCAGGTCGGCAAACCTTTGTGAAGGAACCTGTTTCTGGGCAGCGACAGCCTCCCTTCGACGGGCGTATATCTGCTGCAGAATATTGTTTTTCTTGCCGGAAGGGGGAGGCGCAGGGGCCGGGGCCGAGCCAGGAGCACCGTTGGTCCCAGACAGCTTCTGAAGGCGAGCATTTTCCTCCCATGTGCCACCCTGCATATGCAGAAAGTTTTTCAGCATAGTCCGTCCCTCGGCTGTGAGAATACTCTCCGGATGAAACTGAACTCCCTCGATGGTGTATTCTCGATGCCTCACTCCCTGAATGACGCCAGGTGAGCCGTCAGGCTTGGACACCCAGGATGTCACTTCCAGACAGCTTGGGAGGGTGACGTGGGTGCCAGCGAGGGAATGATATCGGGTGACGGGGAGACCTTGGCCGAGACCGGCGTAGACACCCTTGCCATCATGGGTCAGAGGGGACGTCTTTCCGTGCAGCCACTCGCCAGCAGACCCAACCTCTCCTCCGTAAACATCAAAGATGCACTGCTGGCCCATGCAGACACCGAAGACGGGGATCTTGCCAGCAAAGTGCCGGATTGCATCACGGCTGACGCCCGAGTCGGTGGCGGGGTGACCAGGACCAGGGCTGATGATTAGCTGGGTGGGGTTTTTGCCGATAAGCTCCTCGAGCGTCATCTTGTCGTTTCTGTAGACAGTGACGGTCGCGCCCTCGAGGATGAGGTACTGGTAGACATTCCACGTGAACGAGTCGTAGTTGTCAATAAGGATGAGGTTGGAGGCTGAAGGGATTGGCGGCGCAGGGTCTGGATGATGGGGCGAGTGGTCAATGATATCGGTGCCGGAAGAGGAGGGCATGGTGAAGTCGGCCTAGCTCGCCACGACAACGCTCGGGTGGTTGGTTGATGGTGCTGAAGGCTCTCCTGTTTGACGACAGTGAGAGAGATTTGAGGGGGAGAATATACCTACACTAACAATCGTGAGAGGAAGGGGGTCGCTGGCGGGTGAGTCAGCACTTGAAGGCGAAAGTTGGTGTGTCTCCTACAGTGTCTACGTAGATTTTACTGTGTGTATTTGTATTGGAACTCCACCCAATTACAGTGTCAATATGTGTCTCAAAACTCATTTTTGATAGGCACTTCTCGGAAGGTGTAGCCCCAGAGCTCCGTAATCGGGGGCACGACAGTTCCACCGTTGATGTCTTGGTAAGCGTAACGGCAAAACATCGGTACCTTATTTAGACCTGGGTATGGTAATTGCTAGCAGAAGAGTGGAAGTACCTTGTACTTCGTACATTTTACCAAGCTTCAACACCAAGCAACAGCTTCATGCGCGACGATCCGCGTCCTGCCTGCCAACCTGCTTTTTCTTCCTAGCCCCAGTGCCTGATGCAGTCAACCTCCCTTCTAGGCTGCATCGCACGCACTCGAGCACGGCGGCAATGGCTCCAGTGTCGGATCGACTTTACTTCCCCCCTGTGGAAGAATGCCTGAAGGGCGACACTGTCATTCTGTTCGTGGTCCTTAGTTTTTCCATCGCTTTCAAGTCCCGTCGTTTGTTTGCTTTTGGCCCATACGAACAATTCTACTAACATTCCTCAACCCAGCTCCTGGAAACTTGTTGCTGCAGCTTTGACAGATAGCTCCGGGGCGCTTCGCCATACCGAGACCCTTGCACAATTCCTCGCGGACGACCATGTTCGATCCCTCCTTCAAGACCCAAGCTTAGCCTTCGCGGCGCCGAGCGATACGACGAAATCCGACTTTGAAACTCGGACCGCTGCCATTCACGTTACTCCTACAAAAAATGAACATTATGACACCAACGTCATCAAAGCAGACGCAACCTGGCTGAGCAAGGCCGCCAACATTAACCTCGTATCCGCGCTCCGAGTTGTCATTGTCGAGTGCCAGTCGAGACCTGCCAGTCAGCTTACCGGACCCCTGTCCATTCAAGATGCCATAAACCTACAAGAAGCCGTTGGGGTTAGTAACGCGCAGTCTTCGAGCCTAGTCCCGATACCGGGAGCCACGAGGGATGCCGATGCGATATGGGCGGACTTCGGAACGGAGGAGGCACGACGATTGCGCATCTTTCAGACCTACCTCTCCGAACGTCGTTACCTTGTTATGACGGCAGACTTGATCCACGGCGAGACATTATGCAGTGAAGCAAAACAAATCACGTCTGGTCGAAATTCCTCCGAGCCGTCCTACCCTTCCCTGGGAGATCCGTCCAGTTCGGACGAGACTCTTATTGCAAATAATATGAAGGCGCTCACGCGGATTATCGACAGCCTCGCGAACGGTTTCGAGAAGGAAATCAACGACAACAGTCTTCAGGCAGAAGACACAGATCTGAATTGGCAGCGGACCCTGCTTACGGAACTTGTCCATACCCTTTCAGTTATCTTCCAAGCTCTCGACCGCACATCCGATTCGTTCGCTGCGCCCGAGACAGTGATGGAATGGTTCAGCTTGATGGAGGCTTACGTTTTCTTGAATGGGATTACTCTGGTAAGGGTGATGCCAATCCTCCATATGAACTTCCTCAGCTTACATGGAAACAGGTGCACGAAAGCATCAATTCTCTGGTTTTGCCTATCCAAATCTTAATATGCGCGATATGCTTGAGGCTGCTGAACCCAACAAGGTCAATGGCCTTCTTGGCGCAAGAAGTAGACCTGCACCCCGAGGAGAACAACCCGTACTTGAGCTCGCCAGAGGTTCTGGGCAAGATCCATGATGCCATTCTCACCGCAGCTGGAGCCGGCTGTGAGAGCCAGAGCCCCGTCATCTTTGCCTGGGCCGTCATCTCGCACCGTATGGTCGTGTCCCATAGCGAGCGGTCGGAAAAGAGAGACACCCTGCAGAACCAGAAGTCACAGGAAACCTTCGAGTCAGGGGCGCTGCTACGACCCAGCTCAGGCCGTCGGCTTTCGGCGGGGAGCATTGTTTCACTAGACGGGTTGCCCTTTGATGGTTTTCTCGTTGCTTCTGGCCTGAAAGATGACACTCACGTCATTGAAAGCCTCGCACAAGCTGTTACATCGCAAGGTGGCTTATACGATGTCCTATCTCAGATGACAGTGGCTGCCTGCGACCCGAATCAGGGCAGCTTTTCGTCCTCGGTAGCTTCCCGAATACGACTTACCTTCATCGACTTCTTGAAGGCAACGTATCCTCCTGTGGGCTATCAATCAGATCCGGTCACTGCCCTCCTCTCCATCCTCTCAGTTGGACAGGGCTACTGGGATCTCGACCTCTCTCCAAGCAGCTCTCGTCCATCACCCGATGTGGCTTACAACGTTCTCCAAGACACAACCGCTCTGGAGTGTTACTTATATCCGGCCTTTAGTCGTTATCCCTTCGAGTTCTTGCCCTTCTTGAACTTTTCCCGCGCGCTTGCCAGTCCTTCTGCGACTGACGAAAGTGCCGATGTCGTCGTCAACATCCTCCGCAAAACACCCTCTCTCACCTTTGTCCTACCAGACGACTTCCAAGACTTTGAACTCGCCCAGGAGGAGGAAAACACGAACACTTTCCGCTTGCTCGCCGACATTCCTCTTGTGGCCTCTATCTCCAGTCGAGGACGCATTGCCCGCGAGGAGGACGCTCTCAGAATTCCTGCCGGGACCTATGGGCGCTTCGTTACTGATACGGGGAGGGTCGCACTTTTAGAATACGAGCACTCGGCGCTTGCATTCCTCGGCAAACGACTGGAGGTGTATCTCTCACCTGAGAACTATCAGTCCGAGCTCGAAAACATGTCACCTGAGGACGCCGCCGAAGCTATCTCGTTGTTGGCAACTCTCCTCCAGGCAGAGACTCTCAAGTCCCGCAAGCGAGGTCTCCGAGGGGAGGCAGTGCCCAAGCCGGGCCTTGAGCTGCTCGAAGATGTGAGCAAATACACCTCAGGCAGCAAAGATATCATCTCAGTTGTGTGCAATATCATGGATATCCACATGCAAGACGACCAGGCAACCGCCGATGGGCCCGGAATCCTGGTATTACATGCATGCGTCCAATTCCTGGACTCAGTGTTACCTCTATGTCCCACTCGGGTTTGGGCTTACATGGCGCGGTGCGAGCTTTTGAACTCTGAGTCGCGGGCGGGCAAGTTGGCGAGGCTCGTGGGAAACCTCGATCTTTCACCTGACCGGTTCGAGTTTCTCTTGTCTACAGTACGACTCTTCTCCAGCCTCGTGGGCAGCGTGATGAAGAGCGCAGCTCAGCGGAAGTCAGGCGACAAGCTTGTCGGACGCCAGAAGGTGTCAAACAACGTCTGGGTCGGTGTTGCGGACAAAATCCTGGCGACCGTGACCCTTGCGATCGCCCAAGCTGCCGTCGATATTTTTGAGAGCTCCGCAACCTGGCGGTTTCCTTCGGAAGTGCACCAGACACTGTTGATGAAGACCCTCGTTCCTCTTATGGACAGACTCATGATCGACGCCTATGCCATGGGGGGTCATCACGACCCACAGTCCCTCACTACCTGTCTGCAGCCAGCAGCTGACTACGTTGTCGAGTCCTTCCTGGCCGCTTCTAGTGGTTCTCTCAGATTCCAAGCCCTACTCGGGACCTGGATTTCCGGCCTCCAAATCCCGGACTCGACACTTTACGCCGGCAAGCTCCATGCTATCCGAGGACAAGTGATCTCGACAATGAATCTTGCCACGTCTCTGTTGCGTGTTGCTGCCCTCCTCGAGCGGTCGTCGGCCGCATTCGAGACGTACTTATTCAAAGCGACTCCCCTTTTCGCCAGGTTGATCGCAGCAGATGAGGAGTTCAAGCGCCCAGCCATGTCGCTACTTGGAGCTCTCGTTCTCAATGCTGCCACGGTCAGTGGCGATCCCCGGTCCCTGTTTGGTTACCTTGGACCTCTGCTTTCACGGGCATTCCTTCAACTTCTGTCAAGGTTGGGGAAGCCGTTTCTACTACCTTCCGAGGTTCAGGATACGTGGCGTTTCTTCAGCATCATTGTACAGAACCGCCAGCAATGGATGTCGAACTGTCTGCTCACTGGGAGGACTCCCAGGGACGCACAGAATGGGGACAATGGCTCTTCGGCGGCAGTGTCGAAGTCTGTTTTCCAGACGGCGTTGGCCAAACTGGAGTCGATCAACGAACTGGACAGGTCTGAAGCTCTACGGGTCCTAGACTTTGTTGCCTCGGCACAGAATAACTGGCCATGGACGATATTCAGCATGCGGAAAGAGTCGTCTTACTTTGCCTCGCTGCGCCGCTTCATCAAGGATCTGAAGACCGCCTCAGTTGTCGCCAAATCCGATACTACAAGAGCCGCACTGGAAGCCAAAATGGCCGCCTATGTTGCAGATATTTTTGCCATGCAACTATATCACCAGCGCCAGATGGGTCACTCGAAAGAACTGGCGAACAGTCTCATCAGCGACCTCGACTATTATCTGCGAGATGGCGTTGAGGTTGCCAGCTACAACAACTCACTTCACAACAATTTTGCTAGAAATTTCTCGTCTAAATACCCCTGCGTGTCGTTGGACAGCCTCAAGCGGACATTACTGGAGCCCCGCGAGCTCGGAAAGGAGTACTTCTATGCCCTGGATCGTGCGAACGAGATGCTCGATTTCGATCCTGGTTGGCATGGGCGGCGAGACGATGGGTTCCGGAACGAGATGGCCATTGCCAATGCCAACTTATCCCTCGTTGACGCACAGATTGTGAGTATTTCCTTCCTGACTACCGGAAATGCGCGAAAACTTGGCTAACCGTAATCTAGTCGCTGTTCCATGCATGGGAGTTCTTGCTTCTCGAGTTAAACAGCTGCCTTCCAGATAACGAGACAGTTCATAAGCAGATGCTTCAAGTTGCGCTGCAGTGTCTAGACGCCAATCAGTCGGTGCAGGGTCCCGAGAACATCTTCTTGAGGATCGTCGAGGATCGAGCCAACCTAGCATTGATGCTCCTCAAGCGCCTTGTCGGGAGCCCCATAACGCCGCAAGACGTGTATAAACTCCTGGGCAGCCTCTTCGGTGTGCTTGGTGCCATTCAAGATCCGTTTGGAGCCGACTCGATCGAGTACTACCGCACCATCCTCAAAACAGTATACATTGTTTTGAGGCTCCGTCTAGCCGACAGAAAGGACGGGCCCGAGGCACCCAGCTTGGGGGCGAATGGGTCGTCGCCTGCCTTGACACAGACGATTCTGAACCTCCTTGCCAACGTGGTGGCCAAAGGCTTCAGAACGCTGGTGACGCTGGTGCATGAGTCGGAGGCAGCGGTGGCGCCGCAGGATCTGGCCCTACTGACGGCCATTCTCCAAGCCTCCCTTCGCATGCCGGGGCTGGATCAGTGTCAAACACAGATTCTGAACATCATGGCTTCGTATGACGTTATGCACGCAGCTACGGCGCTGTTCTCCTGGTCCGATAAACTGACAGTCGATGGCGACCCCATCTACGGCGAGCTCAGCTTGCTCTTCCTCCTGGAACTCTCGACGCTTCCCATGGTGGCGGAACAGCTGGCGGCCGATGGTCTGCTGAGCCACTTGACATCGGCGAACATTACGAACTTGATGCGGAAAGGCATCGTCTCGCCTTTCTCGGAGGTCGTTGGCGCTCAACGGTGCTACAGCATCTGGGCGAAGGGCGTCCTGCCGCTGTTGCTCAACCTCCTGACCGTGCTTGGCGGCACGGTGGCGCCCGAGGTCGCCTACGTGCTGAACCAATTCCCCCACCTCCTCAAGACGAGCGTGGAGCGCTTCGAAGCCCCCGGCGCCAGCCGCACGGCGTCCCGCGAGGGACCCCATTACGTGACGCTGCTTGCCGTGTCGGAGATCCACTCGCTCGCCCTCCTCACCAAGGTCATCGCCGCCCTGCGCGTCAACAACAGTCGGGACATCCCCGGGGTGCAGTGGGATGCGGCGTCGATGCTGGAGAACGTGGACTTTTGGCTTGCCAGCCGCAAACTGTTGAAGGAGCGGCTCCTACCCTTGGGGCAGCGCGAGGTGGAGTGGCGGGGGATGACGACGGGGAACGGGAACGGTGGGGCGACTGCGGATGAGGGCGGTCCCAGCAACTTGCTCGAGGCGAGGGTTATTTCGCAGCTTGAAACTGCGAGGGATGTCTTGAGCGAAGACTTGGAATGAGCGTTCGGGAGCCGAGGGAATTTTGGTGGCTTGCCCGGTCACGGATGGGAACGGGAATTTGTTTAGAAATAAAACGGTGTCCCGGAGGGGGGGCGTTGAACAACGTGTTTATTTTCAGCAATAGCCGTCAAGAGGTTCATGCAACGACCTGCGTACCCACCTTACCTTACTTAGCCACGTAGCCCTGGTGCTCGAGTGTCACGATGATAACCTAGGGTTTCTTGTGGCGTAAACCATGTTCTCTACACGTGAGTCGATCCAGTGTAATGGCGCAAGTTGGGAGTCGGTAACACTGGGACGGTAATTGGAAACATGATAGGTTATAGATGTATCAGATACAATAAATAGAAGAGTTCTATGCCTGATTGTCCTTTCCGTTGATATGGTACAAGTCGGAATGATCGGCCGCCCTGTTATTTTAGGGGTCGAGTCAAGACGATTCAAGAAACCTGCCAGGTCTCCTTCTCGTCTCTGTGACCATTCACTTCATCCACCCCCCTAGCATTTGGTTTTGTTGTACAGCGTCGATAATGTTGTCGACGGGAAAACGGAGAACACAGACACGCCTTAATCATCCCAGTGCCCGTCCCTCTCGGTGTTTATCATGCAGTAATAGTACCTGCTTGCGTATCGTGAAATAAGGAGCCGCAGAAAAAAGATTACTGACTCTGCATCTTGGCAGTCATCTCGGCATTGAGTTCCTGGAAACGCTCTCCCACGCGTTGTTGCGCGGCCATCTGTTTCTGGATGCAGCGGGAGATGCAGCCTGACTCCCGGGAGGCGAGGGTCTTGGATGTGAAGTCGTCGACGCACGAAGAAAAGCAGGAGTCAACCAAGTTGCTGTAGATCTGTTGTTCGTGGAAGCACCGAGATTAGCTTGCGACCACATGAAGAAGAAGCTAGTGCATGAATTGGACGGAGGGGAGGGCTTTGGACGAGAAGCGTGTCTCCATCCGCGGAGACCAAGTCCAGAGCAAGGGGAGCGGGAGGCGTGTTTGACAAGCGAGGTACGGCTTACGGTCAGGAACTCCTTCATCTGACGCTTCTGGAGGCGCTGCTGGAGCAGGGTTTCTTCTTGCTTGTTCAAGCTGATTTCACCGGTGAGTCCTTGTTAGCAAAATCGGCTGGATAGTGAAGGGCGCAAGAAGCACATCAAATATGGGAGAAGACGCACCCGTCCATCGTTTCTGATTTGGAGTTGTAAATGCGTGTGTGGGAGGGATGAGGATTGATGGTGTTGATGGTCGTCGTTGCGTATTGCAGTTTGGACGACGAGCTGCTTGAAGCTTTTTTTCTCCGACCGCGTAGCGACACACCTTGAACATTACGTAAGCATACAGATCAAGGAACCTTACCTACCTTATCCACCAGGTACGAAACCTTGATCTGATGACATACATTCCTCCGGGCCAGGTTGGGTAAAGTATTTTTGAGCAGAAATTGCGACAAGAAGAAAGCTTTTGTTCGGAGATTGGCTTGGCTGGCATTATATTTCTCTGCCCTGCGGCGAAGGGGTTTTCTCGTGGACAAATAATCACCGGTCCGATCGCACGTCGGCGGCCTTCGTTGACCCCTGGCTACTGGAAGGTACGCGACTCAAACTCGCTTGGCTGGGCCCAGAACGACCTCAGGTAAAAGCTCCACGCTTCAACCGTTGATTTGCAGAGCTATCCATCTACCTTAAGGTACAAACCTCGACTGCTTTCGCCCAAGTACTCCGCAGAACAGCTAAACAAGGTAATTGGGCCATCCCTTTGACATATCCAACGAATTCCGACATTTCTCCCAACGCCCACTGTTGAGGCAGGGTTGAGCACGGGGGGGTAAAAAAAAAAAAAAAAAAAAAAAAAAGAATAAAACAAACCCATAAAAAATGAGATAGATTGCATTTACATGACGATACAGCAATTCTTTTCCAGCTTGCGTACAAGCAAGCCCAGTAAACTGGGCCCGTCGTCTTCTCCTTGCTGCGGTTGCTGGTGCCCGCCATGGCCAGGGTGATGATGAGACTGCTGCTGGCCGGGAGGAGGCATGACGGCCTCACCGCCCTGGAGGTTGATCAGGATGCGTCCCGTGTTATCTTCGTCCGTGGCGTAGCGCAGACCGAGTTCACCACAGAGGCGCTCGACGGCAGGCCTGATGCGCTGCACGCCGTTGGCGCTGTGGTTGCCCTTGCCGACGATGGCATACAGGTGCGAGGCTCCCCTCCGGCGGTCGGCGTGGACACGTGCCTCCAGGATGCGCTCTGCCTCCTCGACGAACTGGCCGTGGAGGTCGATCTCGTCCTCGCCGACCTCGCCGGGGGCGTTGTTGGCGCGGAAGATAAAGTCGGACGCCTGCTGGTTGTAGGCGTCCATTTGGGCCGCGTGCCGCTTGCCCTCGTTGGACAGCTCCTTGGCCGCGGCGCCATCGCCCGCCTTGTATGCCTCTTGGGACTAGTTGAGCTTGGTCAGTGAGAACATGATGGGAATTAGACGGTGTCAGGGCGGCAAGACGGTGATGACGGCGGGGCTGCAGTGAGTTGAAGTAATGGACATACGCGCTCGAAGCATGCGTTGCGCCTTTGCGCTTCCTGGCGAGCTAGGTCGCGGAGGCGGTCATATTCGCGCTCCGTCTCGTCGTCGTCGCTGTCAGTGTGCGCGAAGGCTGTCAATAGGTGTTAGCTTGACAGCCGCTCCACGTAGAAGCCCGAGACGCGAGAGTCCAGCAGTTGAGTGCCGCCCCTGCCCGTGCGCTTGATTCGGACCTGTGGACCTGCGATTGCCCTACGGATATGACGCGGACAATCACTCCATACGGGCTAGGACTAAGGCATTTGGAAGATGACAAAAGGGAAGGAAATGTTGCAAAGCGTACCGCGACCGCCGAGACGCTGCATAGGAATAGCCATATTAGCCGGACGAGAGGAGCACGTAAGAATATTGGGTTCTCCCTAGTACCCAAAGGAAGTGATAAGCGTGCTCGCTCTTACTCTCCGCAGTATTGACTTGGGACACCGAAAAAGGGGCGATGAGGTCCGTTCCTCGCAGACCGACTTGTCGTCCCCGGAATGGTGGCGTTGGTGGCGTTGGTGGCGGTGCCCACACCTTTCAGCCTTGCCCCTTTTTCCATGCTGGGGGCTACGGAGAAATTATACACGTAGAATAGGTAATTTCTACAATGTCACGTACCTTCGGAGTCACTTCTACAGACGCCACATTCCGGCAAAATGTCTTTCAAGAATCGCCATCTGTAAAGCTCGAATGACTAAGGTAGGTATGTTTACTCTCTGCAAGCAGGCCTTTCGTCTCTTGGTGTCTTGAAACCATATTTGCCGTGGTAGTGCCTGGGAACCCCCTTCCTCACTCTTCTAGAAGCATTTCCCCTTCGTCAGGGGATGCGTTACAGCAGGGGTTCAGTCTCCTATGCGAGACGTCCTGATCTTCCTCCCGAAACACGCGTTTGCATCCATGACAAAGGGGAACGAACTCTGATGACGAGCCAGAACCCATAGCGTCTTCTGGAAGGGGAAGCTCATTGTCCAGACAATGCCATGCCTGTCTGGAACGGAAATGAGCTGAGGGAAACCAATAAGATTTGAATGACGGGACCCAAGCCATCAGCGTCAATGGTAGGCATCGTTATTGCTAGAAATGATCCTGGTCGGTTTTGGCTCGGGTCAGCACGTGATATCGCATCGTCTCTATACCGATTCGGATACCACGCCGAGACGGATCAGCAGCTTCTACGAAAGTATGCTGACGCCTCCGTCCGATCTTACGAAGGGTACTGTAGCATCAATCACCTTGGTAGGCTCAAATCTCGAGAGGACCTTGATGGTTACATTGGAAGGGAGTGGCGCGACTGCAATACGTCCAGGACCTCCGGTGTTCTAAATATGATACCTAACGTACCTTACCTTTGATACGCGAAGGTCGATCTCCTGGTGCCGTGCCTTACCTAGTACGGAAGTGCCTTCCGATTATTACTGGTATCGAGACTGAGTAATCATCAGGAAGTCCGTGAAGGACCTCGTACATAACGGCAACCGCCATGTGGCTCCCCAGTTCCTGGTGAGAAATAGCGCGCCGCCCGGCGCCATACTAGTGAGCTAGCGGCCTCTGTACCTCTCCAAACGCCAAATTGCCGTCATTTCGCCAGTATTCACTTGCAGCCGGGGACTGGACGCACATCTGTGCACTATTTGGCTGGCGTCGAGCTCGGGTGGATGGGGGGAAGCACCATCCATCAATTTATGGAGTAATCTATCGTATCGGTTCGATGGCCCATCGTGAAGAAAACCGGGCTTTCCGTGCTTGGGTTCGCGCTAGGCAAAGTACTGTCCATACATCACACTTAGATTTCACCTCTTCTCTAGCTTTTCCTCCCCCTTATTTGGAGACAGGTTCGTCTGGAAGAATGACAGAGCAAAATCAATCATTAAATGTGTTCTTGTGTGCAGCGTCGGCAGTCGACGAAAAGAGTCTTGGTTCTGCTCCGGTGAGCAGATCCTCCGTATCACAAAAAATTGCGAGGGGGTAATTTTCCAGACGACCCACTTACTCCTACTCCGTACACCCGCTTGCAGAAAAGGTACAAAGTGCGAAGGTTCAAAGTACCTACGGAGTACAGGGTACCTTACTTCAGTGTTGCGATCTACGGATACGATACCCTGGCGACCGAACTAGTGTACGGAGCATCACAGCGGGCTCCCCCGGATCTTACCTTATGGAGAACGCTAGCACAACGGTCGGCCCGCACTGTCCAGTACTATGTATTATCTACTCCGTACTCAGTGCATCAATGTACGGATGCGCACGAAGTTACAGTCTCTGGAAATCGCATTGTTATGTAAGGTACATACAGTATTATAAAGGTGAGAACTGAGGATTGAGACTGAAGATACCTGACCCTCTCGAGAACACACACACCTCGCCAACCAGAGTCTAGATCGGAGCACCGGTGACTCCGTCTTCTACTCATAAATTGAGGGAACTAAGACATTTGCGGCGAGTAGCGCCCAGTTGCAAAAGCAGATGCACGCAACAGCCCACCAGCAAAGCGCTTGTTGTGACAAAACGGGACCTTGTCTTGTTTATTAGGTATGTTCTGGGGTTTGTGCTTCGGAGGCCCAGCGGTCATGTCTTAGACGCAGGCCCTCCAGCAGATCGGAGCAGACAGACACATTCCAAATGCCGGACCCTGTCTGGCCTGACGGCTCCTTAATACCTTTGCATGTCTAAAACTCACGGAATCCTACCGTGACACCATTTACTTCGCAGTTAGTGAAAAGAGTGGCCTTTGGCAGAGACGACGAAGTAGTTAGCCCTCGTCCTCTTGCGTTAGACGGGGGTACCGTTGAACCGTTTCATCAATGATGGATGAGGGGCAGTACGTGTACGGACAGCAATAAGCACTTGTTTGACTGTACATAAGCGGACGTGGAGCCGGTCAACGGCAGGACAAACGGACTCGCCCATCGAGTGAAAGAGGCAAACAAGCTCGATGCCATTTATTAATACAGCTAATAAGGTCGGGTTGAGATAATCCACTTGGAGAAAGGCATTGTTCCCAGCGCGGGGTACCTTGCGAGACATCTGTCTTTTCCCTGGTTGGCAACTCAGAAATGCCGCGCTTACGATCAGATGCTCCCACACGAGGATGGGTGAGACGGGCTTTTGTAGCGGGGATTTTACAGGACGGCGGGCGCTTCCTGGTTCTTTTCAATATGACGCCATAAGAACTCACGGATACTGCGACAGGGCTTGTCGCAAAATGTCCGAGCCGTAAGCCTTGTAGGTGCCCATCCCATGACGAGTGAGGCAACAACGAAATATTGAAACCGCCTAGGTAACTGAGAAATGACCAGTCTCCCGACGGGGAGATACAGGCCACGGCAAAACAACGACTTACCAGATTGACGTAGTGGATGCAGCCCTTTTCAACCCCCACCTCCATCTTCACGAAAGGATTCTCGGAGGATGACCAATGAGTTCGAGAGATTCGAGAGGGTGAGGCTATTTACGGACGGACGGCAGTGAGCACATATGCAAGAGAGTTGATCCGCAGCATCCTCTTGGAACCAATATGCCGGAAGAATCGCTGGCCAACAACAGTACGGATAATTGAAGAAACCCGATACGTTGTACCAATATTAGCAGCCACCGCTCCCCGCAGCTGGTAACGCCAGAGACGGACAGTATGGGCTGAACCTCGCCGGCAGAGAACAGGGAGAAAGAATTAAACCTGGCATGGTCGTCCCAGATTTTGATCGTCGAGAAACACATCGTATCAATGTCATATTCGAAACCCGATGCATCGTCGTTGGCGCACCAGATCGGTTCTCAATGAGATGCTTTGGAGGATCGCAAACTCCGGTACTGAAAAGCGACCTTGCATCGGCGCAGGGGGGCTTGCGCATTAGTCAGGGCTCTGGAGAGCCCAGACATCGCTTTAGGATAAGTCGCACCATTGAATGAACGGCGCAGGTCCCCACACGCTAGACGAGTTGTGATTTCGGAGCCGCGGCAGCTGGTCAGTGCCCGAGTTGTGAGGACGTATCCCGCACTGTGTCCGTGCCAGTGTACGAATACTCCGTAGCTCACCGCCCGCCAAAAGCATCGAGATTCAATACTACCTTATCTACCGTATCAGAGGCTCAGCGCCCTAGAGGTTGCTGTGAAAACACGCGCTCTTTATACTGTGTGGTTGTACGAAGTACATACTTGAGACTCGCACTATGCCTGGTACTTTCCGAAAACGAAAATTGTGCAGGCCAGCAGGTGGCCCCTTCAGGAAGCCCACTTCCCAAGTACCCAGGCAACACTCCAGGATCACCCCCCCGGCCACTTCCAGCTGCACCCAGTCTGAACGAGGCATCTCCCATTCGCTCTCTTCACAAGCACCCTCCATCCCGCCCGTCCCCCTTGCCTTTCCTGCCCCCGTTTCCTCTCCACCCGCATTAAACGAACCCCCCCAAGCCCCCTTCGCCCTTTTTCCTCATTCCCAACCCCCAACACCCGTTGCATCCCATTCCTGACCTTCACTTCGCCCAAACCGCCCACGACTTCGCTTTGTGTCTCTCCTTGTTTTTCGCTTCGTTATTTTCCTTTTTTTCTTTTTCGCTAGAAAATTATCGTCAATTGAACGCGTCGTCTGGTTCAAGACGGATAAATTGGTAAGTCACCGCACACTCTCCTCTCCCACTTTACCGACAGCCGTTTCTTCCCAGCAGTTTCCCGGCCCCCCCCTTTTCCACATACCTCGTGTCTCCCCAGCAGTCTCCATCTTTCCGTACCGGCGGCAATTCAGTCATCATTCTACTTGTGCGCTACTGCCCGGGCAAAACGTTTGCTGACACGTCCACGAATCTAACGTACCTATAGGACTGGTTGCGCGTCGTACTTCCGAATTATTCGACGATCCATTTTACATCTCGGCTGCCGCTCCTTTCTGTCATAATCGCCCGGGTTTTATTCTATTTCGCGACAAAAACCCGCCACAATGGGTTGCGGAATGAGCACGGAGGACAAGGAGGGCAAGGCCCGGAATGAGGAGATTGAGAACCAGCTCAAGAGGGACAAGATGATGCAGCGTAATGAGATTAAGATGCTTCTTCTGGGTAAGTAGCTCCTGAGCCCTATATATGCTCCGCTGTGCATCCCGCGGGCGCGAAGACCAACGCATGCCTGGGAGAGAGATGGTTTGGGATCTTGGCGCAGCCTGTTGACGCGTTTCGCAGGTGCTGGTGAATCCGGAAAGTCGACCATCCTGAAGCAAATGAAGCTGATCCACGAGGGCGGCTACTCCCGCGACGAGCGCGAATCTTTCAAGGAGATCATTTTCAGCAATACCGTCCAGTCGATGCGTGTTATTCTCGAGGCCATGGAGTCTCTGGAGCTGCCCCTTGAGGACCAGCGCATGGAGTACCACGTCCAGACCATCTTCATGCAGCCGGCCCAGATCGAAGGCGACGTCCTTCCCCCCGAGGTTGGCAGTGCCATCGAAGCCCTCTGGAAGGATCGTGGCGTTCAGGAGTGCTTCAAGCGGTCTAGGGAATACCAGCTGAACGACTCGGCAAGATAGTAAGTCGCTCACCACCAACCACACGCTCTTGCTCCCTCGGTTGGCTTGTCCGCTAACCACCTCTCGCAGTTACTTCGATAACATTGTCCGAATTGCCACCCCCGACTACATGCCGAACGACCAAGATGTGCTCAGGTCGCGTGTCAAGACGACTGGTATTACGGAAACGACCTTCATCATTGGCGATCTTACCTATCGCATGTTCGACGTCGGTGGTCAGCGATCCGAGCGAAAGAAGTGGATTCACTGCTTCGAGAACGTCACAACCATCCTTTTCCTCGTGGCCATTTCCGAGTACGACCAGCTTCTGTTCGAAGACGAGACCGTGAACCGGATGCAGGAGGCTCTGACCCTCTTCGACTCCATCTGCAACTCAAGGTGGTTCATCAAGACATCCATCATCCTTTTCTTGAATAAGATCGACAGGTTCAAGGAGAAGCTACCCATCAGCCCCATGAAGAACTACTTCCCCGACTACGAGGGCGGCGATGACTATACTGCGGCATGCAGCTACATTCTCGATCGCTTCATCAGCTTGAACCAGCATGAGCAAAAGCAGATCTACACCCACTTCACCTGCGCAACGGATACCACTCAGATCCGCTTCGTCATGGCGGCTGTCAACGGTGAGTCTCGTTTGCTGTTCAGTTTTTTTTTTCTTCCTCAAGGCATTGTCTAGTGGTATTTTTTGCTGACACGCTCGCTCGCCTCACAGACATCATCATCCAAGAAAACCTTCGTAACTGCGGCCTGATTTGATCGCGATGCCTCTCATTTTTCCTCTCCATAAATACCCTTTACTTCATTCGTAATGGCATGCACGGCTTTGGCTATAGATGGTCCCCGGGGTCGGCTCATGATTCCGCCTTGCTCCCGATGACGGCCAAAAAGGCGCACCCCGACGGATTCCCCAAGACTCCTTTCTCTACGACACTTGGATCTTTCTTCGGTATCACACAGGCGTCCCCGCCCATCACCAGCTTATCCCCTTCGCCATTTTGTCCTTCTGGAGCAGGCGGCAGGTTTTTGGGTTCTCGGCTTTTTTTTTCCTGTCTCTTTTTTTGGTCGACCCTTGTCGAGGGATAAGGATGGTATTTTGTGCGATGTTTTCTACAAAGCAAAACGGCATTGGTCGCCGTTGGAAATCCGAAGTGTGTTCGAGTAGTGCTACGGCGAAAGCGCGCTAGAGCACGACAGATGCAACGTGGACCATTGGTCGTCAGGGAGATGGGCCGCGATGCAGCCGACGCGTTGCGGACATGTATGATGCCCGAAATTGCATTTCAGAGAGTGTGGAGGGACGCGAGGATGGGCGGATGGGGGTTTATATCCTGTTTAATTACGACAAAGTCTCTTTTCCTATCTCATGTCTCTACGCGTATCATACTTGTAAGAATCCTATGTTGTCACCCTCCAATATAAGGGAATTTTATCTGTTTAATATTCTTCTGAGATGTATCACAAGCCGAATTCCGGACGATAAGAATGGGCACGATATCCTCTCCTGACATGCATTCACTGATGGTGCTGGCACGTCGTTGTACTCTTTTCTTAAGACAGTACGCGCCGTTGCCTATCGGCTAGCCCATATAATATTTATCTTCTGCCTATTCATTTATCTCGTCATTCTGTTCGATCGAGGCGGCCTGAAAGAGGGACGACAATGACCCAGCCAGATACGGAAGGATTGAAGACCAGCTTGTGAGAACCCTCTGAGTCCTGCCAAACTCCCCCTTAGTACCCAATGAAACGACGAATTCCAGACAGTCCATGGAAGGTAAACCAAGATGGTGCAAGTAGTTTAATTTCATACACGCCTCGCTCCCTTGTCGACGGACAAGAAGAAACGAGTCCCGCTTCCTTCCATTTCTCCGTCCTGTGCTGCCAGGTATACCGAAATAGTTGACATAAAAAATTAATACCCCGGGCGGTACCGATCCCAATCCTCACTCGGAACTAGATGCCGTGAGCCATTCTTAGTCGCCTCCCTCGCCATCCCGCGTCGTCGCATCAGGTCCGTTATTACTCCGGGGAGCGCCCTGCTGACCCGCGCCGGGCCCGCCACCGTCTGCCTGTGCCTGTGCCTGTTGTTGTTGTTGTTGTTGTTGTTCATGGTCCTGCTGCTCCTGGGCCAAGAAGTCGTTGTACTCGGCCGTCGCCAGGGCGAGCTGGCGCGCGGCCGTCTCGATGCGAAACTGGAAGCGCATGTGCGGGTCGTCGGCGCGTGCTTCGACCATGGCGCGGCCGAGAATGACGCGCACGTACTGGTCGAGGCCGCCGGGGGCGAAACCGGGATGGGTCTGCGGCGCGAGCTGTTGCTGGAGCTGCGTCTGGACGGCTAAGGCTGCAGCTGGGATGGCGAAGGCGCCGGCCGCGCCTGCGGCCTGCTGCAGCTGGATGGCAGGAATGTGCTGTTGTGCCTGGGGGAGGTTCGTTTCTATTTGACAAAGACGGAAAAAGAAAAAGGGCGAAGCGTCAGCGAACCACCTTTTCCCCTTCCTGCGAAGCCACCAGGCCGGTTGGCGCATTGGTTTAGGTAGTACAGGGGGGGTGTGCGAGCTTACCGTGGAACGAACACCGCGAACCACTGGCGTTGAACCAGCAATTTGCGCAACTCCCGCACATCTGGCCGCTCACCACAATGCAGCCGCTCCAAGGACCGTATCCTTTATGGCAACTCTTGCAGGGACTGTGCGCCTCTTGGCCCGATACTTGGGCAAGTAGCGCCTCCACGTTGCTGCGGCGCTTGAGGTTGAGGACTTGGTCCTGGCGACGCTGGACGGCTAGGCGCTCGCCGGGAACGTCAGTTAGACGTTTCGCGAGAGCGCTATCGATAAGGAGTTCTGGGTAACCGCTCTCTTGGGCCATTTCCATGGCGGTTCGTGTGGTGGGGGTGTCCATGGGAGCTTCCATGGGAGCTTCCATGGCGAATCCCTGCTGCGGCTGCTGAGGTTGTTGGGGCTGCTGGCTGGCACCTGTATGGGCACCAGGGACTAGGTTCTGGAGGTCGGGATGAATGTCGGCGTCGGCAGTTTGGTGCCCGCCCGGTTGTTGCCCTTGACCGTTGGGGAGCATGGCGTGGGGGGAGGCCGACGCGCCAATATCAAATTGCTGGTGCTGTGGCTGATGAGGGTGCGCGTGCGACGCGTCCTCTTGCCCATCGTCCTCCTCTTCGTCCGCCAAATGGTCGTGCTTTACCACGGGCGGCTGGCTGCCGGCGTGGTGTTCATCGTCGGCTCGAGCTAGCTGGACCTGGAGTTGGTCTGCCCCGACCGATGGGCGATTTCCGCGTCCTCGACCGGCGCCAATGGGAGGCTTTGTGACTTTGGCAGGCCGACCGCGTGGACGAGAGATAGCGGTGCCTCGGCCAGACATCGAGAGAAGGGGGGAATAGACTGAAATGAAAGCTAAGAGAAGCAATAATTCTTGAAACCTCGAGCTTCGAAGTGATGGAGGGAGGCAGCTGCCATCAGCTGGAAATCGTCAACAGGTGGTGACGGACCGACGCTTTGATGTTGTTGATGATCATGAAGGAAACACTCTGGATTCACCGTCCACCGAATTTGTGGGACAAAGTACCGTAATCTTACTCGTCCCGCTGGGAACGGGGAAGACTCGACTTGGGTTGTGGTTCGATGACTAAGCTTCGACTCGGTGTCCTCGATGTCACGATGGGTACTTGGTTCGGTACCTTAGTTGCGTATCGTACTCCGAATGGATAGAGGTCGACTCGTACGAAGTATCTGGAGGAGTAGGTGAGTAGCATAACATCACGGCTCATTTTCAACAAAGTCTATTGACTCAGCACCATGTCACCTGACACATCGCAGACAAATAAGGCGAGAATGTCACTGGCAAGTCTCAGCAAACCGCGGTTGGGGTTGTCCGGTACAGCGCCGGAGAGACGGAGAGAATAGCCAGCCCCTGGCATCGCCAGAATGGTGCTCGCATCGTGTGAATTCTAATCGGACTGAAACCTCTACCGTTCGCTATTCTTTTCACCGCCAATCCCGATGCCACATGTTGTACATGGAGGATAGTGCTTCCATCATCCTTGCCGTTGGCCTGTCTCCCACACGTCTCGACCGCCTTCTGCCTCTGTCATCTCCCTCCACCGCTGCATGAACTCCCTGAGGCCACCTTCGCCTGCAGTGCTAGCATCGACCACCTCCTTGGGCAACTTGTGGGCGGAATACTGGGAGGAGCTGAAGTTGGACGAAGCAGGGTTATCCCTCTCCATAAGTCTGAGTTCTGGCACCAAGTAGTCGGCTTCATCGTCGTCGGTCATCTCGTCCGTGCCGCTCACTTCGTCGAACTCTTCCTGGTTCACAACAGAGCCTAGGATCGGCCGCGGGACTTTGAACTTCAAGAGCTCGCCCCAGTCGAATAAGAGGCTGTCGGTCCTAGGTGCCCAGGGGTTGATGTCGATGAGCCGCACCCGCCCCAGCCCGTCTACGGCATTCCCGTCCTCCGGCAGGTAGACATCGAACACAAACGAACCGTCCGGAAACGTGAACCGAAGTCGGTGCTCGAATAAGTCGCTTATCTTTCTGACAATGGCTGGACGCAGTGCCTCGAGGAAAGAGTAGTGATTTAAATCCCGCGAGCAAAGGCCGATGAGGGAGCGATGCTTCACGAAGCAACGAAATTCGAGGGCCGGGTGAGGACAGAAGAAGGGACGCAAGACCAGAACCGGCTGGAAAGACGGCGACTTTGCCGACGATGACCCCATATCCGTAGTATCGTCAAAGACGTGCTCGAGATCGTGGCTCACGAAACTGGAAGACTTCAACAGGAGGTAGATGTCGTTGGGGGTGGTGCACTTGAGCGTGTTCTGGTGAGGCGAGATCCACACGGCATCCTTCGGCGAAGACCAGTTCAGTTTGGGCGCAACCGCGCCACCCAGTTCGCGAATGGTGTCTTTGATCTGCTGGTGTAGCTCGGGGAATCGTTCGTTGGGGGGGCGGGAGTCGGATTCGGGTTCCGAATCTGAGTCCGACTCCGACTCGGGCAGACGGCGTCTCTGGCTTGTTGCGGCCGAAGCGGTCCACTCTTCTTCCTCTGGACGCTCATCTTGCGCTTGGTCGTCGTCTGCGAGGATGATACCGTCCTCCCCGAGATAATCTATGAACTCGGGGGGTAGCTTGATGATGCGGGACTTGAGGGCGTGCTGTCTGTACTTCGGAAACCAGCTATCGTAGGAACAGTTGAGGATGTGATCTTTTGTGATAGGCGGGAATACGATCTCTGGTTCGGATGAGGCCGTGCCAGTGTTGGACTGGCCAGCAATGGCCGTCGCTCCTTCGAGTGAAGGCATCGTGACCTTGCCAAGACCCGAGAAACCTGTCTCTAGCAAATTTAGATGAGTAGCTGTGGCGCGAGATGAGATAGAAATCCAAAAAGTATACAGGTCAGAGAGAAATAAATAGTCAAGAATGAAAGGCCAGAGTAGTTGTTTTCTCTTGATATTTCTTGGGTGAGTCCTCACTGAGTCACCATCAAGCAGATTGTCCCCTTGTACGAAGTAGCCAGACCCTAGTGCATTGGTGATCACAGTGTGACGAGCTTTGTTTGATACCTCATGGGATGAGGTACGTACCCCGCTGTTTCTGCCGCGCCACCTACCCCACTACTTCGTATGTGATGTGTCTCTTAGGTTTCTCGCCGCCTTCTATTTAAGGTACGATGTACCACTCTATCTTATCGTCATGTGGCTCTCAATCTCCGGCATCTCAACCCAAGCTCAAACCGTGCGGGAAACTCCTTGATTCCCCTAACGTCTACCTCGAGAACAACTACATCATGTCCGACAACGTTGGTCTCTCGACGCCGCGCGGCAGTGGCACTTCCGGCTATGTTCAGCGCAATCTTGCGCACATGAAGCCGCGTGACTACGCCGCTCCTTACCCCAAGGATCTCGACTCTCTGCGCCACAGACAGCGCCAGCCGGACAAGGAAATCCTCGAGCATGACCGCAAACGAGAGGTTGAGGTTAGGGTTCTTGATCTCCGCGATGAGCTCGAGGATGAAGGGTATGTTTTCATTGCTTTCGTTTGAACGCCACTCAGGCTCACACACGATTGCTCTCGATAGTCTCGACGACGACGAAATCGAAAAACGCTGCGATGAGCTCCGAAAGAAGCTCGTAGCTGAGATGGAAAGCAAAAAGAACAGGCGCGGGGGCTCACCGCCCCCGAGGAAAGGTTTCAAGAGCCACCAGGTGCACGAGATGGCAGATGCTAAGATCAAGGAGAGCGAGAGGCTGCGCAATGCGCTCAAGATCAGCAAGGACTATGAAGAGGGTGATCACTGGAAGAGACAAGAAGAGAGGCTGCGGAGTGCCGTGGATCAGGAAGACAAGAAAGCATAAGAGATAGAGGATGGGCAAGACATTGACAGGATACACGAAAAAAAAAACGAAAAAAAAGGCGTTCGGCGCATGGGATATAAAGTCAGACATTACTGGAGCTTCTTTTGGCCCCCTGGACTCGGCGTACGGGATGCTATCAGTTCAGGAGGAACCGGGTTCTGTTGTACTGTACAAGGTATTTTTACAATTGGGACTAGATTACTTTGTCGGGTCTAGTTTTTTCCATAGTTATTTCCTCTTGCTTGCTGGAGGTGTCCAGGCCTGGGGCTGCCATCCTTCGCCGGGTCCTTTTGCCTTGTCCCACGGATCATATCCATACTTCTTCTTGCGTAATTCGGGGTCCGAATTGAGTTGTTCTTGCGTCGCTGAATCTGACTTGTTCTTGTTGACGGTATGCGCCTCCGGGGCAATGGGTTGTGTCTTCATGGTATCCAGCGCCGGGACTGGCTGGCCGTATTCTTGACCTGGGGCATCCATGACCCTTGGTTTCGCCTCCCAGCGCGCGTTTGCCTGCGCAGCAAGTATCTTCATCTTCTCCTGGCGCTTAATGTCCTGGGCTTGTTCTTGCAGCGAAGGAGGCTGCTCGCGTACATGTCGCAGCCATTGATGCCAAATGGGAGAGACCTTGACCTCGGAATAGTGTGTTGATCGTGGGTACTTGACAATTCGGCGGAAGCGGCCGGGACCTGCGCCACGAGACTCGCGGAACTCCCAAAACGTGTTTCCATTTAGATCGCGGCCTAGAGGTTAGGTAAGGTAGTGACGGGATGTTTAGCGCATAACGTCATGATCATGGGCTCAGGGGGGAACATACCGACAAGGAAGCGCTTGCGCCAGGGAAGACGCAGCGCTTTCCACTTATACCATGCCTCAAGTATGGTAGACATTTACGCCGGGTTTTCGATTTCGATATTACGACGGCAGAAAGTTGTCAGGTTAGGACCCATCTCAATCCGGTGTGAACCCAGTGAAAGCAGTGAAACCAGGGAAACCACCGAGCTCTTGAGGGCGTTGGTGATGAAATCAGACCCGTGAAAAAGGGTGGCACCGCCACAGATACCTGCAGTACAGTGTACGGAGTACAATTCCGTACACTGACGTATATTACATACTTTATTACACCAGCCACGTTTAAGTCAGCAAATGCAAATAACGTACCCCACCAGCCACCCCGCCCACGTCACTGGTCCCTTGTAGAACCTGTATCCGCATTTCCCGCGAACATCTTTAATTTGGGGGCTTAGGACCAGCAGCATGCCTGACTGTTCTCTCTCCGTCGCATCCCACATTGCAGCTTTTAGCTTGACGGAAACAAGTGACGGGAGGCTTCAATGCTCTTGGTCATCTCCCGAATACGTCGCGACAAAATCGAATATTCCGCAACATTCTCGACTCTCGTTCACCCGTGCGCTCCGATAGCTGGAATTTTCCCCGCTTCATTTGCTGACGACCGACTCTCGCTCGGCGACCTGTTTTGATCCTTCTGATCGCGAACCGTCTCCGGACTCTTGCTACGTGCATCCTCTAGTCTTCGGCCCTTCAACGTGCCCTCATTCGATATACCGCGCATATCTGTGCGACGTATCACCGCGATACACAGTGGGGTCCCCGCAGGTCATGGCGTCAGTATCGTCCTTGGACAAGGACTTGCGTAAATTGCGCTTGGACAGGTACACCCCTGCGGCAGCGAACGAAGTCAAGTCATGGATCGAAGGTGTGTTGGGAGAGAGCCTTCCATCGGGGGATCTTCTGGGGGGGCTCAAGGACGGCGTGGCTCTTTGCAAGTATGTCGTACGAACGGATTCCCCCCCCTCTCTCTCCCCTTCTTACGGGAATGATCTGGCTAACATCTCTTCGCAGGCTCGTTAACCTGGCCGTCCCCCCTCCCGGCGTCAAGTTCAAACAGTCGGCCATGCCGTTTGTCCAAATGGAGAATATCTCCCACTTCCTACGGGCCTGCAAACTACCACCGCTGAACCTCCAAGAACACGATGTTTTCCTAACCGTCGACTTGTACGAACAAAAGGACCCAACGCAGGTCTTGCAATGCATAGGGGCGTTTAGCCGTGCCGCTCATGCCGTCAATCCCGCGAGGTTCCCCTCCCCTATTGGGCCGAGGCGCAGCAACGTTCTGAGCCCCCAGAGTACGGGTCCCGGAAGCGTACATACACCGACGCCCGGTCGCGACCGCGGTTTATCCACAGCCAGCAATACGTCGTCTGTGCTCGGCTCCCAGCGTTCCGTGCTGGCCGGTCATCAAACAGGAGACTCGCCCTCCGGGAAGTGGAGCCCCACGAAAAGTGCGTCCCCAGTTAGCAGCTGGAGCAAGAAGGCGCAAGAAGGGGTCACGGCGCCTGCATGGAACATCGCCCAGTACGGCTACATGGGCGGCGCCAGCCAAGGCAACCTCGGCATCTCGTTTGGTGGACGGAGGCAAATCACCGGCGTCGGGCCGTCTGTCCCGAGCGCGGCCGAGAAAGAACGCAAGAGGCGGGAACGCGAGGCCGAGGAGGAGCGACAGCGACAGCAGGCGCTAGAGGCGGAGCGGCGGCGGAAAGCCGAGGTGGAAGCCGAAGAAGAACGAGCTCGGCTCGAAGAGGAGCGGAGATGGGAAGAAGAGACTCGCCGGGTCCGAGAGGAAGAGCGGCGGAGAGCTGAGGAGGAGAAGAAGAGGTGGGAAGAGGAGGAACGACAATGGAGGTTAACGGAAGAGAAACGTCGCAAAGAGGAAGAAGAGGTCGAGGCACGTCTGGCACGTCTGGCAGAGGAGAGAAGCCGCGCACGGACCCATAGCGATGCCCGTCTGCGAGGGCAGTTCCTCAGCCAATACCAGGCGGAGCAAGGGCTGAAGGCACAGAAAACGGGAGCTGACCGCATCGCCGAGTTGGAGAGGGAACTCGAACTAGCACGAGAGCGCGAGAGGCAGTACGAACGAGAACGCCAGGAGCGCGCTAGGAGGCAAGGAGGGGGCACCAGCCAAGAGGAGGGCGGCGATGATAGCAGGGTGGTGATGGTCCGACCTCGATCCAGGAGTCGGCCGGCGGCGGCTGCTCGTCCGCCAAGCCGGCATGACTCTTGGTCGCGCGACGAGCGGGAGATCCTTCGCACGAAATGGAATCAGCACCGAGGGGAGACAGCGGCTGAGGCCGTTCCATCCCCTCCTCAGCCTGTCACATCGCCTCGGCCTCTCCCCGACCCGGCGGCAGCAGCCGTCCCATCGCCGCCGCAGAAGGTCACAAGCCATAACACGGGTGGCGCAAGGCCGCTTCCGGACCCGACCGCCTATATGGCCTCAACAACTGCAGCTGCAGCTGCCGCTCCCCAGAGCCGCACAGAAAGGTATCTTGCGGACAATCCCGCTCCGCAGCGGGAGAAGGCGGCCAGGCAGTCGTATTCCCGGGAGCTGGACGCCACAGCCGAGCGGGACGCGGAAGATCGCCGCCGCGTCCAGAGCCAGGAGAAGACCGAGGCTGGGAGTTGGGCATCCAAGTCGCTCCTAGAGCGCGAGATGGAGATGGAGCGGCAACGGCAGCGGGAATGGGAAGAGGCCCAGAAGGAGACGGCCAAGGCGGCACGCTCCAATGATGGCGTGGATGGCATTGGCGGCGGTATCGGCGGCAGGTGGGACGTCGGTCAGTGGTCCGGATACACTGGGGGGGATGGCCAGAATAAGGGGAATCAGGGGATCGGGGCCGGGAGGCGGCAGATTGTGGGACCCCGGCCATTGCCTGGACCTAGGTGACGGGGGACGTTGTTATGCCAGAAGACGAAAATCATGTTTACTTATACCCGCCTGAGCCAATGGAGCCGATGTTCCAACGTTTTATTTTGTTCCAAGGTGATCAGCCAACGTCTTCCTTTGAAGCAAAGGCCTGACGCTTGACACAACCGACGAGAGGGCTCTGGCGTATGGTGGTAGTGCCTAGGGTCGCCGCACCGGAACGGGGTGAACCTTTACTCCCAACACCAACTACCTGAGATGATCTATGCCTGATGCTCTTGGACGCAGGAATGGCCACCGACTTTGGTTACAGCTGAGGGGGTTCTTCCCCCATTGTCGCGGTATTTCCATGCTCATCCGAGAAGTTTCACCGACTTTCCAAAATGCTTCTGTTGTGCGGATCCGGGCAACTCGGTCATCACTGAACGGTTTGCCTGGCTTTGCCCAGCTCAGTCAGACGAGGTGTCTGTATTCCCAAATCGAGTTGAAATGGGCTGGTTTCTCCTGACGGCGAACCGAGGTCCCACCTGGGCTTCGTGGGAAGCACAAGAGATCGTTCTAGGCGGAGCAGAATAGACGATGAGGAAGGGTTTGGGGGGGTTGTTCGAGCTCTCTCCTCTTATGTTTGCTCGGATCCGACACATCTTTCACGCTTCACACTACAAACATTGATGTAGTAGTCGGAGAGAGTGACATGTAAGCCGGCATATCGATTGACCAACTGTATTCTTGTTTTCTCTCCTGGACGAAGCACGGGAAACCCTGGGCCTTGATCGGTTAGACAACGGACAAAGTTGCCCACGTTATCTACTGGGATGTGTAATTTCCGAGGATCTCGGCAAAGCCCATCATCTCTGACGAGAGTGGGAAAATGGAGAGCTTGTTTGTTAATATGGTCGTGCATTGTGTCGTCCGAGTCGACTAGGACCAGACATCCATCCCTCCGGGGAACTGAGAGGAAATAGTAACAGGAGACAGCAACGTTGTGGAGAATGGCTACCAGGGAGTGTATGGGCAGAGAGAGCGTCTCCTGTATGTTGGTAAACTGGATAGGAATCTTGATCTTGAGGCTTTCATGGGTTGGCATCTATTCATAGCTATGGAACAGGTAGTTGGTTTATTCATGGTGTTATTATATTCTTGTTTTTTTTAGAGGCCAAGGTAAAAAGAAGAAAGAAAACCCACTTCTATCCTCGAGATGATAGGACTTTTCGGCCAATCCGACCGACTTAAAATCACGGACGGAGAAACGGCCGGTCAGCTCATCTCGCACCTCCGTGTGCTACCGGCGCAGGGCGATCCATCACCCACCACCACCACCACCACCATCTAGTACCATCTAGTATCACTCTGTTATGCCCTGGATCATAGTCATTGCTCACCCTGAGTCCTCGGCGAAGAACAAGAATAGAATCTCGCCATCCGTGTCGTCCCCCGGGCGAAACGCATAGCAAACTCTCTCGCAATGGCGTTGAATCAGGGTTTGCAGGCCGGTGATATTTACATCCCCGCCTGTTCATGATTCTTCCATGCAAACGAGACAAGTCCAACATGGAGTTGAAAGATATCTTGGCTGTGGCACTGATCCGTGCTGCTGTCTCCTATATCCATCTCCACACGTGCATCCTGTACGCCGAAGACGAGCTCCCAGATTCCTGGAGGATACGCAAATGGGGCGGAGAATTGGTACCGGGGGATCGGTGAAGTGGAAGTCTCTGACCCGAGACGGACCAGGGCCGGATCCGTGATGCTCGGGTTTGTGTTGCCAAATTTAGAATCTATCACACGAGGACGTCTCCCCTTAGACACGCTGCTGCTACCCATCCTACCTACGCGTAGCACCTCACCTACTCCTCGCCCTCGCCCCTGACATAGCTAGCCTGGGCCTCCTACCCTCTCTTTCCCCAAACAAACTCAGTATTCCCTTAGCCAAGGGTTGATCGACCGGATACCAGGACCAAGTCGGACTCTCCGATCCAGCTCTAGAGCGTTTGCCTTGCGCCGCATGAATCGCAGTGTCACCCCCCGACCTCTTCGCACACTCACCTGTGACACCAAGCACTCCGGGCGAAAGACTGTGCCCCATCGCTTCCCGACAAGCAACGGCCGACGAGGCTCTCACCAAGTTCAGCCCGGCCTGGTCAAATATAGCCCATAAATCCCCCCACCCCCGCCCTGCTCTGAGCTGGCTGCTTGGGGAATCATTCATCTCGACGATCCATCGAGACAACCTGATATTCCTGCTGCCTGTCTGCGTCTTCATCCCCTTCATCCCACCTCCATCGTCTCTTTGTTCCATGAGTATTGATAACACCACAACGTTCGGTCTCAGCACATCTCCATCACGGGCTCTGCTGGATTTCGCCTTAGGGCTGCCGCAGATGGCCATACATTCTGTAGACGTACCAATCACACACCCACTTCCAGAGAGCTTCGCTCCATCACGCAAAATGTCGTCGACCCAATTCCCTCCAAGGCCCGCCGTCGAAATCTCCGACCTCCGAGGAGAACGCCTTACCGAGGCTGATGCTCGCGAGGCCCTGTCCGGCTACGTGATATACCGCTTCGAGAAGCTCAACGACGAGAACGCCGTTGACGATGAGGGGTACCCCGTCAAGCCGACGTGGGAGAAGGTAGTGAAAACGAGGATTTGCGACATATCCAAGCAGGAGGCGACCCGCCAAGTACGCCAGCTTGACAGAGACAGCCAGTCGAGCTGGGACAAGAAGACCGCCCTCATTCCGGCACAGCAGCGCCAGCTTGAGAGAGCCCTGGAACAGCTGAACGCGCAGGAACGCGATCCCCGGTACCATCACATTCTGGCGCAGTTCGACCAGCAGCTCAAGAAGCTCGACAAGGGCTCTTCGGCAGACCACACATCCAGCTCCAAGAGCAAGAGCAGAAGCAAGAGCAAAAGCAAGAGCCAGAGCAAGAAGAGAAGCCACAGCATCAGCACCGTGCATAAAATCATCTTCACTCATCGAGGAGCCATCATTGCAAAGCACGAGAAACCTCGGAACAAGTACGAGAGAACCTCCCTAATTGCGTACTTCAACCGAGTCCCCCGACCCGAAGAGAACGCCATTGCCATGTTCTGGCAGAGACAACTGGAGTTCGAAGCAGCTTTGGTGCCTCTGCCTCCGCCCCCACCCCCGCCTCCAACCCAGCACATCGTAGTCCCCCAGCCTATTGTTCACAGGCCGGCGCCACCTGTCTCCGCTGGAGGAATGTCGCCAACCTCACCGTACACTCCCATCCAGAATGTACCTATTCCAGCGCCCCAGCCACCGTACTCCAAGACCTCTAGGAGTCCCGGGAAGCCCCCACGAAGAGAAGTGAAGATCGTCGACAAAAGGGGACGCAACGACAAGTCCCCAGGCTCGCCAAAAAGCTCCAATGAATCCGATTCGGTATGCTCGGATGACTCTAGCTCCACGAACGACACCGAGAGGACAGCGGCGACTTCCGTAACAAGCGAAACTGGAAGCTCGCCTCGCACTTCTCCTTCCCGCGGTCGGCGCAAGAGCCGAGTCCGAACGCGTAGTCGCAGCCAGAGCCGTATCCGTCCCAGAAACAGCCCGGAGCGGTACGAGATTGAAGTACCGCGTCACCACGTCAAACGCGAGCCTCGTCACCCCCTAGACACCATGTCACGCGTGTCATCACCGCAAAGTACCACCGCTCCGCGCTATGGTTCACCGGCGTCAGGTCCGACACCCCTCCTCATCGAACGCATCCGCGAGCAAGCATACCAGGCAGGCGTGGCGGACGCAAGGGCCGCCTCGAAACGCATGCTCAACGGGCTTCGCATCGTCCACGACGAAGCGGGCTACCGGCCACGCTCGGCACTTCCCCCGAAGATCATCCAAAGATCGCCGCCGCCAGGTGGAGCACGCCTGGTGACCTCCGAGAGCCTGGAACGCCGACGCGTGGAGGACGAGCTCGATAACCACTTGGGGAGGTTACGGTTGGGAGACGACATGGAGCGCGAAGCGGAGCGGTGTTGGCGGGTCGCTCAAGAGCTGGACATGCTGGAGCGTCAGCGGCTGGAGGATGAGCTGAGGTTCGAAGAGACGGAGAGGCGACGGCTCGCAGAGGAGATGGCGGCTGTTGAGATGCGGGAGAGGGAAGGAGAGTTGCTGCGGCGGCGTCGGGTGGCGGAGCACCAGAAACGTTTGCGGTGGCAGATGGACGGGGAAGATATCCTCGCCATGGAGGAAGAGGGGCGCGTGGCAGCGAGAGCGTACATGAGGCCTCGGGAGCGGTCACCGGGCGTAACGTATGAGGGTTCTTACGGCCGGAGAAGAAGAAGTAACAATCGCATCCCAGCGGGGTATCGGTACTAGGAGTCTTTCGTTTCATTCAAGTCTTACATGTTTGTCTTGATTCACATTGCAGGTTAGCAGGCTTTCTCTTTTCTCCACGCAGCCATTGGCGTATGAGCTTTGATGAAATAGACCGAGTCTTCAAGTGTCGTTGAATGAGCCACTGAAGGCGATGGAGGCAATTTGTCCCATGTTAAAGTGATTCAAAAAAAAAAAAAAAACCAAAGGTATTTCAAAAGCAGTTGAAGAATAAGGACGACGAACCACAGAGACTCTTCCCAATGTGAGCGGAGAGGATGAAAGATCGAGAGATCAAAGTCTCACGGAGTACGATGTAGATGAACGATTACTAAGGTCACTTTCCAGTATACACTAGTGACTAAGCAGGGGACTCCTAGTCACAAGGTACCTAGGTAATTGGCACGGAGTACAATGAATAAAGTATCTCAGACTCCATATTACGGATACACGACAACGCCAATTTCGAGTGTGGGAAAGACGCGTTCTGACACGCCTGTAGGGCGACATCACCCCTCTCACCGTCGTCAATTTTCCACAGTGTACGTATCCGTACTTCGTATCCCCTACTACTTCTTCTCTCTGATGTTGATGCCAGTTTTTGACGACCCTGCGACAATCGCCGACACGATAACCGTTTCTCCTTCAGTCAGCCGTGGATGAAGGCTGGCACGTCCAGCCTATCCCTCCTATCCTCACCAGTACGGCGCGTACTACTACTACCCTCCCGCCCTCGTCTTCTTGCACTTGCACTTGCACTTGCCCGTGCCCGTGCCCGCAACTGCCGCCCCAACCTCCATGTCCCGATCCGAACGCAGTCGACCTTCGTACCCGACACAATGCTGAGCAGGGCCAACAAGGCCTACGAGGCCAATCCGCCTCCTAGGAATGACTTGGCGAAACACCTCTTCCCCTCCAGCAGCCCCGGCAGCAACGTGCAGAACGGGAACATTGTCGACTCGTTCAAGAAATCGAGCCAAACCAAGGCCGGTTCTGCTTCCGTTGTTGCTGCCGCTGCGTCTGCATCAGCAAGGACCTCTAACCCGACAATCATGACCAATGCCAGGACCTCAAGCATCACCGGCTTCGCCGGCCGACAACAGCCAGGAAAGACGGCCAATTGGTCTGCCTCCTCGGGAACGTCCCAAGGTGCAGCATCCATCGCCTCACTGTACAACAAGTTCGACTCTTTCAAGGATGAACCCGACGATCTGCTGGCCAGGGCCTCAAATACCGACCCTTCGGCTGCCCCCGTCTATTTCAACGAAGACGATTTTAGCGATGACGATAATTTAGATCTCGACTTGGAACAGCCAACCTCCCTACCCCCGCTTCCCAAACCCCCTGCTGCCGCCAATCCGGCTCCTCTCCAGGAGACAAAGAACCCTCCTGGCCTGCCATCAACACAACCTATTCCCTGGACATCATCACCCGCTTCTCACATGCTCCCCCCGACATCCCGCTCCACGACAGCCCGAACATTGTCCGATACCGGTGTGAAAAAGCGTCCGTCTGAGGAGGAACTAAAACCTCCCCGTCCCCATCCGACGAAGAAGACACGCACTTTACCCTGGAACACAGAAGAACTCCCTGAAGAGCGGTGGGATGAGGCTCAGGGCTTCATGTGGGCGACTGGTGGAGTGACGCCAGCACCCAAGAAGAAGGACCGGCTTCCATGGAACGCCACAGCCAGCGCCGTCAAGGCTCAGAAGAAGCAGCTCAAGAGCCAGTCCAAAAAGCCGTCGGCAGCGGATGACTTGTACTCGGTAGAGGAAATCCAGCAAATCTCGGCAAATGAGTTCACAACGAAACATAAAACGACGCAGGGCATCAAGCTGAGCGAGGAGCAGCAGCGCGTCCAAGACCTAGTCGTCAAGCACGGCCAGAGCGTCTTCTTCACGGGCCCGGCCGGCACGGGCAAGTCGGTTCTCATGAGGTCCATCGTCGCCGAGCTGAAGAAGAAATTCACGAGGGACCCGGAGAGGTTGGCGGTCACGGCCTCGACCGGATTGGCCGCCTGCAACATTGGGGGCATCACGCTTCACAGCTTCTCCGGGATCGGCCTCGGCAAGGAGGACGTGCAGACGCTGGTGAAGAAGATTCGTCGGAATGCCAAGGCGAAAGGTCGCTGGCTCAAGACCAAGGTTTTGATCATTGACGAGGTCTCCATGGTGGACGGTGACCTGTTTGACAAGCTGTCGCAGATTGGCAGGACCATTAGGAACAATGGGAGACCATGGGGCGGGATACAGCTCGTCATCACCGGCGACTTTTTCCAATTACCGCCTGTTCCCGACACGTCCGAGGGGAAGAGAGAGGCTAAGTTTGCGTTTGATGCGGCTACGTGGAACACTTCTATAGATCATACAATTGGCCTGACCCAAATCTTCCGTCAAAAAGATCCTGGTAAGGTTTTTTTCTTCCCCCCCCCCCCCCCCCCCGCGGCCCCCTTCTTTTTTTACTTCTTCTTATTTCCTCTTGCCCTCTCGAGGAAGAGAAGAAGGGCGGCGATTGGAGAAAGACAGACGGCTAACCACGGGATGCCAGTGTTCGCCAACATGCTTAACGAAATGCGTCTTGGGCGTATCAGTGACGAGACGGTGGCGGCTTTTAAGAAGCTATCACGACCCATACCCAAGTCCGACCTCGACTTGGACACCACGGAGCTCTTCCCGACGAGGACCGAGGTGGAGGCGTCGAACCAAAGTCGACTGCGAAACCTTCCCGGCAAGTCGTATCGCTATGACTCCCACGACACGGGCGACCTAGCGGTCCGAGACAAGCTGCTGCAGAACATGATGGCGCCCAAAAGCCTCGAGCTAAAAGTGGGCGCCCAGGTCATGTTAGTCAAGAACATGGACGACACGCTCGTCAACGGGTCGCTGGGGAAGGTGAAGGCGTTCCGTAGCGAGGCCGTCTTCGAAATGCAGAATTACGGCGACTTCGGCTCGGACGACGTCGGGGGACTCGACCCCAAGGTCAGGAGCAGGATGCAGAGCCTGACCAAGGAGTACGAGGAGTCGAAGCGGGGCGCTGCCGAGTATCCCGTGGTGGAGTTCGCGGCGACGGACGGGTCGCACAGGACGATCCTCTGCGTGCCTGAGGACTGGAAGGTCGAGCTCCCTACCGGGGAAGTCCAGGCCAGTCGCAGCCAGGTGCCGCTGATCCTGGCGTGGGCGCTCTCGATCCACAAGGCGCAGGGCCAGACGCTCGAGAGGGTGAAGGTGGACCTCGGCAAGGTGTTCGAGAAGGGCCAGGCGTACGTGGCGCTGAGTCGGGCGACGAGCCAGGAAGGCCTCCAGGTGCTGCGGTTCGAGAAGCATAAGGTCATGGCGCACCCCAGGGTTGTGCATTTTTATAACAAGCTGTACAGCGTCGAGGAGGCCGAGTCGAAGAAGGCGTCCGGCTCCCTTTCGAGCTTTGTCTATGCCAAGCCCAAGGACCAACGGAAGCCCATCGGTCGGTCCAACTCTGCAGCATCAAAACAGACAAGGGAGGTCATTGAGATAGATTATGAGGAGGAGGCGGCCATGGCAGAGGCATACGGGTACTGAATGGGTCATTGTCCTACAATTTGGTGTATTTGGGGCTGTTTGCTGTTTCGATTAGGGGCTTGGCTGGTTGGAGGCCAAGCTACCTTGCTTGTAAGCTGAATGCTGGTAACGGATAGGGAGCTGGGTGGAACGGCGACTCGTGTTACACTAACTCCTGGCGGGAAGACTGGGTCGGGTGTATAGAGTCACGTATCTACACCACAATACCTTTTGCATCCCCTTCCAGACAGGATGACTACTAAGGTACCTAGATAAACACAATTGCATAGGTACCTAATCCTAATCGGAGCGTGAAACTTAATTATTTAGATGTCCGCGAGGGCAGGGTAATGGACGGACGATAGCAATAGGTACCTGCAGTTGACTACTTTACACCTCTGCCGGGGTCAGAAACGTTAGCTCGAGACTTTACCCCACGTCCCGGTTATTCATTGGATTAGGTTGCCGATCCGTACTTTCTTACCTATTTTATATATAAGGGTATAAACGTAAATATCGCTACCGGGCTAACGTTAGTATAATTAAAGCTATCACGATATTAAAGACGTTATTTCCACCTAAACACTATAACTTTAAGTACTTATAACTTTATTAGTTTTTTTTATAATCCCTATTTTAAAGCTATCGTCAGAATTATCAAAAGCAGCTCTTTTTAATATTATTATTATTATTTATTACTCTGCTCTCGCTTAGCTAAGCTAGGCTAGCTACCTGGGTAATAGTCTTTCTCTAATTCTCGAGGGGAAACCGTTAATAGATAAAAACCCCTACGCTCTTATTATATAGGTAGGTCTATCGTGCGTGGCCGCTACGATATCGCTCCGTGGCCCTGTTTTTATCGCTATTCGAAAACCGGATCTTACCTCCGGGCTAATAGCTAATAAGGGTCGGCTAGTTAGTTTAGTAGGTACTATATCGGTTGTACGCGCCCTCGGTGCGCTATCGCCACGGTCCCTCGCCGCCGTCCTTTCCTTTATTCCGGATCCGGCGAGGTTATTCTTCCCTCGCCGCGGCACCTTTTATACCCTCCCTCCCTTCTATAGGGGGGGGGCACGCCTACCCCCCCCCTTACTCCTTTCTTTATTTATTGTTTATTCTAAAACCTCCTTTATATACCTGCTATTTATAGTGGCCCTTATTTAGTTATATACCTCTACTCGCGCTACGTAGGCTCTCCGGGGTAAGCGTTATAGTATAGGCCGGGTATAGCTATTATTCTCTAAAAAGCATGGTAATTTATAGGGCTAATCTGCCGCTCCCTTTTCTTATAACCCTCCCTCTTTTCCTCTTTTTTCCTCCTTTCCTCTTTTCCTCCTTTAAGCTATTATTCTTAAGGTAAGTTTTACGTAGTCGGTGCGATATAGGTATAGCCCTAGAATTCCTGTATAGAATCCCCGGTGCTATTCGGCTATATAGTAGGGGATTTAACGGGGTTCCGGGTTATACTATCCTCACGCCGCCCCCGCTCCGCTTCTGTAGCGCCCGCCTCGGTCTAACTCTCCTACCCCTCTAGATACCTAGTAATAAGACCTCTATCACTAAAGGGGGAGCCGGTACCGGCGCCTATAAGGGTAAAGGGCCGGCTACCCCTTAGCCTTCTACTATAAGTTCCCCGCTCTATTATTATCGCGCCCGCTTTACGCCCCTATTTCGTATTCTAACCCGGTATAATCCGCCGTTACCCCTACCGTCCGCTTATCGCCCTATACCTTATACGTTATATCCCTAGTATAAGACTATTAGGCTATACCCTACTAAAACCCTTTTAGTATATAGTCCTGTCGTGTTCCCGCTACGCCCCCGCGGCGCCCCTGCTCCGAGCCGTATTTACTAACCCGATTTAGGAGCTAGCGCCCGTTACATTAAATAGATTAATAGTAATTATAGTAGTAGCCACTACGCCCCGGTTTATCCCTACTACGCCCTTATTATACCCTTACTCCTTTAATCCTCCTATTAAGTCCCCCCCCCTCTATAACGATACCGCTACTGCTCTTATCGCCGCCGCCGCCGCTACCCGCGCCGCCCTAACTCCTTTTATAGGTTTTTCCCCTTCTCCGTCGTACCGTATATGCTATATCCTTATTACTAATCCTATTATAGAATATCCGGAAGTATTAGTAGGCGGCTACCTACTAGACTCACGCCTTTCGGGCGTACCACGCCGCCCTCCGCCGGGTTAATAGTATTAGTATAGTCGCCGCCCCCGCCGCCGCGCCCTTATAGAGTTATAGTAGTAGCTACGCTTATAACGGCGAGATATTAGAGCTTATCCTCGCCTACCTTATAAGTTACCCCGCGCTAACCCCGCGCCGACCCCGTGCCGACCCCGTTACTAACGCGTATTATAGGGTATCCCCGTCCTTTTATTAGGAGATCCTATAGCCTTAGCCACTAAGAATAAGGGTAAAGGTAAGGATAAGGTTATCCTAGTAGATAATAGAGCGATTAGCTCCGACGATAATAATAACGAGTCCGATAAGTATATAGATAAGGAGTGAATATAGCGCGCCTGTAGCGCAGTCGTATAGCGGCTATTAATAAATATCTTATTCTCCCTTTACTTATTCCTTTTATAGTCGTCTTTACCTCTTTTCGTAATCGTCTTCGCCTCTCCGTATTTATACCTAAGGTTCTAGCACTATAAGGGCTTTACTACGCCTCCGCTTTTAATTATTATACTAATCGGAAGTCTGGGAGGCGCCCGGTTTATAGGAACCACTTCGCAACCTTCCCCGCGGTCTCCTTACTCTAGAGCGCTAAGAGCTAGTCCTATTTTATTAGTAGGCGCGCGCCTATATCGGCCGTGAGGCGCACTTATATCTCCCCTAATATATCTTAGCACTATAACGCGATATATTCCGCTATCTCCGGCCCTTTATCGGCGTACCGGTAATACGGTATCGCCGCTTCCGGCACGCCTCTTATAAAAAAGAAGTGGCGAAGGCCTATTTTCTCTATTCGAATCTAGGTAAGGATAGAACTCTATAGTTTTATAAGGCCCTTATACTTCCTAAGCACCGCGTAATTAAACTAGGGTATTATAACCGCGCAGATGCGGCTTTGGAGTGGTTTGGCAGGTGGTCACGTGACCCCCTTTTTAAGGCTACGGGGTCCACCCCCTATATATATATTAAGGATAGGCGCCGGACGTCCCTATCGAGGGATTATTATTTAATAATCATCCTCTTTTATAATTACTTATTCTACGTTTAAGGTATCTTTCCGGTTTAACTTATATTGCCCTGATTAGAATAGTGACTACCGATCTACTTCTTCGCTAAAGGTTATAGCGGTATTAGTTATATTTTGATTATATATCGTGGTTTTGCTAGACTAACCTCTTTATCTAATCTTTATCTTAACGATCTAGTGCCACTACGTCTTTATCCAGTTATAATATAGTGCTCGGAGGCGGATTTACTCGGTATCTCTAAAGTGTTCTAACCCTGATTAGAGTAATAGAGGCACTTAAAGGAGGTTCCGGCCCTCCTAAACGGACTATTAGTTAATAACCCCAGGAAGAATATAAAGATAACGACTGAGGAAGGATTTAATGCTTTAAGACTAAGGGGAGATTTACCCTAATAAGATCAGGAAAAGAAATAACTACTTAGGTAAGAGTTAAAGAACTATTAACACTTTTAATTATAAGACCCGCCGCTATAGAGGTGGTAATTATAGAAATAGAAGAAACCGATTAGATCGCGATAGAGTTAGATTCCGGATATAGAATAGACTCGACAAGGGGCTCGTAATCCCTACTATTAATTAAAACAGATTCTCGTATAACGGCGAAGAAAAGATAAGACCGCTAAGAGCAGCTTTCCCGGATTAGGGTAACTAACCCCTAGCAGACCTAATAAAAAGCTAATACCGAGTATAGGAGCGAAATAACGATACCTTATAAGAGGACCCGATAGTCTAGTAAGGACCTTTATAAACCCCGTAAGCAGGTTATAATACTTCTTTATAAGGCTTAGCGGGTAATACTTTTAATATTAATATCCGTGAGTATAGTCCTTTTACTAATAGGTAATATCCTAATTATAGAGGGCCTCTTCCTTTAAGGTAAGTTAGAAAAGCTAGACCCTAAAGATAAGTATTAAGGAGTAAAACCTAGGACCGCCCTCTCGTTAAAGACCTTATCACTCTTATTAAGATAAGATAATATATATAATAACCTAGCTAGTATCTAAAACACCTATAGGATCTTCTCGCTAGACGATTAGTTCGAAGAACCTTTCCCTAAATACCCTAAACGCCCTAACCCTATTATTATTATTCGCCTACCCCCTCGCACTTACACCTAAAACACTATAGACACTTAGACTTAGTATCGCGAGCCTACCCCTATTATCGTTAGTAGCGGCTCCGACGATAAGGCTTCCTCGCCGGCTATTCCCCCTATTCTTACGCCTACTACTTCTACTACCCCTAATTAGGGGAACTGCGATATCGGGGCTACGGCCTTACCTCTGCCCGCTTCTAGGCCGACTACTACGTCTACCGCGGCTCCGGCTACTATTTCGATAACTACCCCTAATACTACCTCTATTACTGCCCCTGCTTAGCCCGCTTCGAACGCTTCCCCTACTACCGCTAAAGACCTAATTAAGCTACTATAAGCCCTGATAAGCCGTGCCGAGAGAGCACTATTACCGAGGTCGTTAAAGCCCTACCCCCTACCACTACCACGTTAAAAGCACCCCTAAATCCCCTCGCTACTAAAACTCCCCGTTTTAGTGGTAAGTCCCTCTCTATATTCCTTTAGTAGTACGATAACTACACTAAGCTTAACCACCTTAGTAAAGCCAATAAGATCACCTACGTTAACCTAGACACGGATACGGCTATTCGTCCCGTTATCGAATACTTAGTTAAAGAGGTTTAAGCCGCTAAAGGTAATTAGTCTAATCTAATCGAGAAGCTCGTTAAAGAGTACTCTTATCTAGATCCTAACTACTAACTTAACTTCTCTTACGAGGTTTATTAGCTTCGGGTAAAATATAAGACGTATAAGATTAATAGCGTTTATTAGGTTAGGGACTTATTATAGTAAATCACTCTCTAGAAGGCTAAGGTAAAGCGGGTCTAAGGCACTTTTATCGAGGACTCCGAGCTCTACGGTATCGTCCTTACTATTCTATATAAGGATATCTATATATTTATCGCTAATAAGCTTAAGATTTAAGGCACCGATTTAAGAAAGATAGTTAAGAGCTATAAGCTGCTTTTAGACCTACTACACGAGTAGTCTACGGATATCTAGGAAGTAAAGGGTAAGCCTATAGATAGGGACGCTATACTAGGTATAGCTAAGTCTAATCAGCCTAATAGTACCGCTTTTTAGCCCACGATCTTAAGGCGGCCTATTATAGTCTAGGAGTCTATAGCCTCTTAATCGGATATAGATAAGCTCGCCGACCTCCTTAAGGAGTATACTATTTCTCTTATCTATAATAGAGCTAAAGGCGTTAGGGGTATTACCGCCTAAGTACTCGCCCTATCTAAGAGGATAGGCACGGAGAAGGTCTAAGCCCTCCTCGCCACGAACTCTAATCTAAAGAACGCCTGTTATACCGTCCTTAAGCACGCCCCTTAGCCTACGATAACTGCTTTAGTGCACTTCGCTACCCCTAATTAGGCTAATAGTGCCGCTTCCTAGCCTAATAACGCCTAGTATACTAAGGAGATCTATTACGGAGAACCCCGCCCTAGATATACTAACCGGCGTATCGATAGCCGCCCGACCTAGTAATATAATAACCGCCTAGGATAGTAGAGAGGTGCTTAGAATAATAGCTAGCCCCCGCTAGCACGCTACTACTACTACGGCTAAGAAGGGTATCGGAGAGATAACTTCCCTATCCTAATCCACGATAGCGCCTATAACCTAGTTAAGTAGGAGTTCCCCGCGTATTTAGTTATAGATTAGACCGGTACCTAGGCAGCCTGTCTAAAGAACGAGCTATAAGTTAATAAGTACTAGCTATACCGACGCCTTATACTATATTAGCTAGCTACTAAGCTTTATAGCCGATTTAAGGAGCTTATAGACCTTTATATTAAGACCTTCTAGCTCGCTACCCTCCCTTATAAGACTAATAAGACTAATAGGCTTATAATTAAGTATATAGTTAAGCAGGTATAGAAGCAGTAGACCGGTTAGAGTAGTTAGGCCACCTAAGCCACTTAAGCCTTAAGGGTTACTAAGGTCACGGGATCTATTAACTTTATTACTACTAGAGTATATACTACGTCTATATCTTAATATACCTCGACTAAACCCTAGGACCCTTTTCGCACTACTAGGAGCGGTAGAATTAGTAAACCCACGCTAAAAGTAGCTAGTTCCCCTAATTAGGCCGTTTAATAAACCCTATTGACTCTAGGAAGCTCCTAAAGGGTTATAGAGATAGTTAACAATACCGATATAGATAACGGTCTAACCCCTGATTTAATAACCCCTATATCTAGATCTACCACTACCTTAACTACTACTCGGCCTATATCGCGAGCCTCGGCTTAAAAGGATACCCTTAACTTATTTAACTAGGAGGCCGTTATATAGAAGGTCCGCGAGAAGAGTCTAAAGCACCTTTTAGAGATAGAGGTTAAGGTTCTTATAGTTTACCTCCTCTCTACTAATTAAGCTATCCTCGCGGACTATAAGGAGACGCTAAGGTTAATTAGCAGCCAGGTAAAGCCTTATAAGGTTATCCGCTTAACCCCTAAAAAGGCCTTTTTTATAGACTCCTTACCTCTAGGACCCGAATATCCTATATAGTTTATAAACACCGCGACCGCTACCCCTACGCTTAACGGTGCCCTATCTATCACGCCCGCCCCGACGATTAATAAACTAAAGCCTCTTACTATTTACACTAAGTATATAACGATACGGGTTAGCCTAACTAAGTAAATAGCTAAGGATTACCCTATAAAGGACTGTTTTTACGTAGTTATTAATATAGGAGCCGTCTTTAATACTATCCGGCTAGACCTTATAGAGAAGCTAGGACTACGGGGCTGTATCGGTAAGAGTAATATCGCGATTAAGGGGATTAACGACGTGGATAGGGTAAACTACGTAGGATATCTAAAAGAGTACCTCTAGGTCGGGGACTAGCACGGGAAAGTCTATTTTATAGTAATTAAGGGAATAAGGCCTAGGATACTTTTTAGCCTGCTATTCTTACTTAATAGTCACGCTTTTTTTTACTTATACGGATAGATAGATCGATATAGACTTCGCCTATAAGGACGCCCGTATTATCGTCTTTATCGCTAGTAAAGAATAGGTTAACGACCGCCCTTATAGATAAAGCTAGCCTAAGTTTAAAGAGGAGGAGAAGCGTTAAGAGGAAAAGGATTTAATCGATCTAAGTATCGGATAGTAGGGGGAGGATAGCGTCCCTTATAGTTAGTCCGGGGCCGCTACCTTAATATCGAGTAACGATAAGACTAATAGTTCGCCCGATTAGGGGGCGAAAAAGAAGGAGGAGGCGAGGGAGGAGAAGGAGAAGAAGAAGAAGAGCGATAACGATATTTTCTTTTATTTAGATAACGAGGACGCTACTACTTTAGTAGCCTTCCTGTTTACGGAGGAGGTAAAGCCCCTAACGGAGAGAATTTATATAGCCTTAAGGGCGATACCACGAAATTAGGGCCGAGGATATAAAAGGTGTATCGCGGAGGCTCCTTACTTAATAACTACGACTATATAATAATAACTAATTCACACTAACTACTTATCTTTTTCGACTTTTCTATACTACTATTAGCCTAATTACCCTAATAGCCTTTTAGTCTTATATTTTCGAAAGAACCGGATAACGTGGGATAATTCCTAGATAAAAACGCTCGAGGCTTTAAAGAAAGAGGAGGATAGTATTATTAGTATAGCTGTGGTTACGACGAGGAGGCTATAATAACCGAAAAGAAGGAAGTCCTAGGATCTTATTAAAAAAGTATACTATCCCCTTAATCCCGAAGGCGTTTTTACTATATAAAAGCCTAAGGCTCTTAAGGTTTACCCTCTTAACGACGTTCCGTCTAATAAAAGTGTCCCCGATAAAGACTCTTACTAGAAGAAGAATATCCTCGCAGAAATTAAGGAGGAAGACTAGGAGCTAGAAGATAAGCGGTTCGTTAGCCTAATTATACCGAAGTTTTCTAAAATCACACCCCGTTCGCGCCTTATACCCGAAAGACTTAATGCTATCCTAAAGACCGTTAACCACTTAACCCGTAAGAAAAAGGAGCTCCTAATAAAGGTCCTCCTAAACCGCGAGATAGCTATTACGTAGGACTAGACTAAGTACGGCCGCCTTAACGAACGGGTAGCCCCTCTATAGAAGATTCGAGCGGTTTCTTATAAGGCGTGGTAGGCGAAAGGGATCCTTATCCCTAAAGCTCTAGAGTCTATAGTCGTGCAGATAATAAAGGACCGCCTTAAAAAAGGTATAATCGAGGAGAGCCACGTAGCCTATTATAACCCCTAGTTCCTAGTTAAGAAGAAGGACGGTAATATACGGCTTATTAACTCGGCTACTAAGATTAACGTAATAACCCTTTTAGATACCTTTATACTGCCTAGGGCCGACGAGTTCTCCGAGGATTTCGCTATATATAAGCTTATATCCCTCTTAGACCTCTTTTCCGGCTATAATTAGGTTACCCTTAATAAGGAGTCTTAAGATCTAACTACGTTTACGACTATCGTTAGACTCTTTAGAATATATACCCTTCCTTAGGGGGCCACTAATTTAGTAGCCTAGTTTATACGTATTATAACCCGTATCCTTTACAACCTTATCCCCTAATACTATAGACCCTTTATTAACGATATTATAGTAAAAGGGCCGATAACTACCTATAAGGATACCCTAATTAGACTAGGAATTTACCGTTTTATAGCCGAGTATATCGCTAATATTGATAAAGTGCTTTTTAATATAGAGCTAGCTAGAGGTATTATGGTAGGTATTAAAAGCTAGTAGTATTAGAAAGCAGCCACTATTATAGGCTACGTCTACGGTATTAACGGTCGTTCCCCTAAGTAGGCTAAGATCGCGAAGGTCCGGGAGTAGGAAAGGTGTAATACGGTCTCTAATATTCGTTTATTCCTCGGTCTTACTACCTTTTACCGAGTCTGGATTTATAAATTCGCTATTATCGCTAGACCCCTAACCGACCTGCTACGGAAGAATACTGCCTTTAGGTAGGAGGAGCCTTAATAACACGCTATAAACGCCCTCCAGAAAGCCCTTACTATAGCCCCTATCCTAATTACTATCTAGTATAGCGAAGGCGTAGGAGTTATCTACGTTATCATCGACGCTAGCACGGATAAATAGAGTAGAATCCTCGGATAGTACGTTAAGGATAAAAGAGCTATAGCACGATACGAAAACGGCCGTTAGTCTCCTATAAAGAGGATCTATAATACTAATAAGCTAGAGCTAAGGGGAGTTCTAAAGACCCTTTAGCGCCTATATAACTACCTTTATAGGATTTACTTTATCCTTAAAACCGATGCCTAAGCCCTCCTATCCTAGTTAAAAGGATCTACTACTAACCTCTCTAATACCCTAATCATCCGATAGCTCGCCTGGATCCGGCTCTTCGACTTCGATATTAAGTATATTAAAGGATCTAAGAACACTATAGCCGATAGACTCTCCCGGATACCCGGAATACCCTCTAATTAGACTAATAACGATACCGAAGAAGACCTAAACGACTTCGTGGATAATAGAATCTTTCTTATAGAAGCCGAGAAGTAATTCGATAACCCTGCCCTAGCCGACGATATCCTCGATAAGGACCTTATTTAGAGTTAGTTTTCCCGATAAATAGCTATCTTTTTAACGACCTTTCGCGTGCCTAAAGGAATAGATCCTAGGGAAGCCCGTAGAGTTAAAGATAGAGCTACCCGTGTATTCCTTAAGGATAGACTGCTATAGACCGGAGTAACTAAGGCCGATTTGACCCCTAAGCGTTAGATTAACGATAAGAATACCCAGGTTAACCTGATTAGGAGAACCTATAACGAATCCGGATACCGAGGAAGGCAGGGTATTTACTATCGCCTCGCCGCTAACTACTTCTAGGATAGTATCTATAAGAACGTTTAGAAGTTTATCGAGTCCTATTCTAAATACTAGGCCCGCTATAGCCGTTCCTAAGAGGACCCCCTAATCGTAATAAGCCTGCCCGAAACCGCCCTCTCTTTTACCTGGGTTAGCCTAGACGTTTAATATCTTTAAGGGTGGTATCTTATAAAGGCCCGCTATATATTTACAGGTTAGGTTAAGGCCTAACTACTAAAGAAGAATACGTCTAAGGCTATTACCTTATTTCTATAGGATGATATAATCTATAGGTATAGGCTTTATATAATCCTCCTTATAGATAGAGGTCTAGAGAATAAGGGTTATATAATCGAGCTAAACCGCCGCTATAGGACTACTCGAAAGCTCGCCTCGGCCTACTACCCCCGCGCTAATAGCCTTAATAAGGTTAGGTATAAGGCTATTACCCACGGTCTATCTATCTAGTCGAAGCTTTACCCTAAAGCCCTTTATAAGATCCTCCCCATAATCCTCTTCGCTAACCGTATAACGGTAAGAGCTTCTACTACCCGTACCCCTTTCTTCCTTCTATATAGCTATAAGGCTATTACCCCGATTAAAACGACCTGCCTAACTTAGAGAGTACTAGACTAGGGCCGTGTTAAAACCCCTAAGGATAAGATAATACTTCGGTTAAGGGCTTTTACCTAGCTTAATACTAACTAATGTGCTACCGTTACTATAATTACTCAATAACGAGGGCGACGGATAGCCTATATTAACGCTAGCTATACTCGGGTACTCCGTAAGTAAAGGCTATAAGTTAAGGATTTTATACTGGTTCACGATACTAAGAAAGCTATAGATATAAGCCGTAAGGCTAAGCTCGACTACCGCTAAAACGGCCTATATTATATCCGGAAGGCTAATCACGATAATAAGTCCTTTATCCTTAAGACTCTTACTAGGGAAGAACTAAAAGGGATTACTTTTACCGCTAACCGCCTAAAGGAGTTTATCTAAAACGATAATAGGTATTAGGAGTCTAAGGACTAGACTATGCTTAAACGGGACTATAGCGAAGAGCTTAAGATTACGTACCCTGCCCGAGGAGCGCTTATTACCGAGAAAGTCACCGAAGCACCCTTTTTACCTGGCGAGGACCCTAAGGAAGATACTAGGGCCGAGGATAACATTAGTTCCCCTAATCACACTATTAACGATATTTTACGCCGCTCCGAGAGACTAAGAGAGTTATTAGGGGAGTATAATAAGAAGCTGGAAGAAGAGTTAAAAAAGGTAAGGGAGTCTAGTACCGTCGAAGTATAGATTCTATAGTGCCTAGATTTTAACCTAAGTAAGTATAAGGATTATACTAGCGAGCTATATTTTATTCCTTATTATTATTTTCCCTGATTTCCTTTATTTTTAAAGCCTGCACTCGCTAAGAGGCTAGCGTGCAGTCTTAAGGCCGAGGGTAAATAAAGCTAAGTCTTTTATCCACCTGGAGTCGTGATATACGCTAGTATAAAAGGCGTAAACCTATAAATAATCTTCTTAACTACTACCCTAGTCCATTTCTTTTTTAAACTTTTACCTTTATTACCCTAATTAAAGATACTATAAACCTGTTTAGACTTATTTCCCCTGATTAGAAGACTTTTCCCTATATTTATTATTTATTATATTTATAAGTAAACCTAACTACGTGGACGTTATAGAGATATACCACTATATACTCTCTTTTCTATAATAAGTATAGGTTTCTTTTATTATAATCTTGAATTCTTTACTTTTATTCCCCTAATCACCGTATAATTTATCGGATCTAAGCTAAATTACACCTGGTTTAATATAAGCTACCTATTCTGCGGAAGGGAGTTATAGTCGGGAATAACTAGTATAGGGACGGTTACTAAGGGTATAATATAATCGAGAGAAATACCGTTAAAGGCTATAAGCTATAAACCGTAAATCCCTCCTTTACTAACCCTAGTACTAATAACTTATTAGGTTATTACGTTAATCTTAAAGGCCGATTTCAGAAGTATAAGAGCCACCCCCTTCCCACTACTTAAAGCTCCTTTTCCTGATCTCTATTACTAATCGCTCTCCCTATAACTAATATTATACCCCTATTCCCCTAACCACACCTATATATACTACCCTTAAGCCTACTATACGTAAGTTCCTCGTCCGGAAAGAAAAGACTAACACTATACCTATCATTAGAAGAGTAAGTTCAAGACACTAAGTTAACGGCGTTAAGAGCCCCGCCAGAAAAACCCCTAATAAAGAAAAATATAATATTATAACGACGACGGCAGTAATAATAATAAAAACCGGAAAACCCGGGGATTCCCTAGTTTTATTAGCCTGATTAAGCGACTACCGGCCGCTACCTATAAATCTTATTCTTCTTATAAGGGCTTTGTCGGTAAATAGGCCCGTGGAGTCTACTCGTGTGGAGTAGAAAACGGATTATTATAAAGAGAAGGAAAAAGAGAAGAAGATAAGCCACGAAGAAGACCTCCTTTTATACCTTTTTTTCCCCCTAACCTTACTACCTATTCCCCTAATTAGACCTATTATAAAGTTCTCGCGAAAAGAGTAATACCCTAAGCACTAGGGATCGTTACTTTATAGAAATCCCGTTTATTTATTAGAGTTATATTATTTAGATAATTAACTATCTAATTCCCTTCCCTATAAGCCACCCTATAAACCGCGTACCTATCATTACTACCTATTCCCCTGATTATAAAGCACCCTATTAAGTAAATAACTTAGTTTCTGGGTTAGGGTCGCTTTTATAGTTACCTTCCTCAGGCCCGTACTTTTTAGAGACCCGGCGCTAGACCTAAGCCCCTTTAGGAAGCAGAATAGTCTAGTAGATAACTATTTCCTCCCGGTTAAGTACCTCCTTAGCCTTACAGATAATATTATAATACCTATCTACCTCCTTCCTATACCGAGCTAAGAGCACTAGGATAAGACTAAGTAAGCTATCGTGAGCCTTAGAGGTCTTCCTACTATAGGCCTAGCGTATCTAACGAGTAATCTTATAGTCTATAGCGGTTATATTAACTAGGAAAACGCTAGTCCGAGGGGATTAAATCGGGTATCGTTTATTATTATAGAAAAACTACGGTAGTACTAAGTTATCCTTAGGGAGGGGATTATAGTATTTAAAGCCGGGGTAATCACTATCGGGCCAGCTAATCTTATACTTAGCCTACTAAAACTCCTTACGGAGGCCCTTATCTCGGAATATATAAGCAGACTTATAGAATAGATAGTTAGCGTAGTCGGGGAAGCGTGGATTCTACGGCAGGGAGACGTACTTATAGAATAGATACGTGATCTTATTATTAACCCGATCTATTATTAGGCTTAACGGACTCCTGTCTGCTAACGGCCTTCTTACGTTTATACGGTTCCGCTTCGTTTAATACCCTGATTATATACTTAGAAGCCATAGTGTGTATTCGAGAAGTTAGGAAGTTATTATAGTAATAGTGCTATCGGTAAAGATAACTATAGAAGTGGTGATATTGCTTAGAAGAAGAGGAACGAAGAGCCGGGGATCCTATATCTTTTATATTTAAGAGATAGATAAGCAGAGATATTAACTAAGCGGCTTATAGCTTTTATAAGTTAAGGGAGGCGTCTCTAACGAAGTAATTACGACTATTCGACCTATCTTTATAGCTATTTATAGCTACCTCCTTTTATTTTCCTTTATTATAGAATCGCGACTCCGCCTACTACCTAATAATAAACGAAGAGTCTTATTAGATATTTACTAGCTAATTATAGTAAGCGCCGAAGCTAGTTAGCTAATTATAGTAAGCGTTTCTAACGTTGATTTCCTAATTTAGCACCTTCTTTCCGATTTTATAAAGGCTATCTTTATCACGACTTAGGAAATAACCTCCTTTAACGACTAAAAGACCGTTTGAGCTATAGTTATAAGCTAAGGACTCCTACTTAAAGGGAAGAGCCTTTAGAAGAGGTCCTCGGAGGATAAATAGAACCCTCCTCGGCCTTAATCCTAATCTCCCCCCTTCGATATTTCCTTATAGACTTAGGCTTACCTATTCTTCCCTATTATATTTTACCCCTTTTCCGTTATTTCGATCTCCCCGTTTCCCCCCCAAATATCCCTTCTTCTCTTTTTCTCTTTTTTTTATAAGGAATTATTACTAAAAACCCTAATCAGGGTAACGTAAGTAACTGTAGATACTAAATCCTACGAATATTAATGCTATAGCCGCTAATAACTCTATAGACTACTAGGCTACCGTCCCTGAAGGCTTAGACCTAAATAAGGGCATTTAGCCTAAGGGATAGACCGCTATCGAGTCGAGTACTAGGCCCCGTAAGGAGTATAACCCTAAGAAGAGTAGGTAGGCGTTCCTAGTAAGTGGTTTACCGCACCGCCTCTTTAAGGCCGTAGATAACGATACCCCTTATATTAGGTTTAAAGCTATCTCGAAGGATAGCTAGTAGATAGTTTAGGGACTCCTGGATAAGAATAAGAACGACGGGTTAAACGTAGAGGCCGTAGGGCTCGCCGTATTATAATCGCCTCTAATAATCTTATATAGCGAAGGATATCTTAAGGTCCGTTCTATCTTAATATTAGCCTACCGGCTACGTAAAGATATTAAAGCCGATAAGTGGTAAGAGAAAAGCACTGTAGAAAAAGTAATAAGTGCGGTAATTAGCCGTAGGTAAGGGGATTTAAGGCCTACGGTATTTTTTAATAAGATTCCGTGCTAGGGAATAGATACTAAGGGTAAGGCGGAGTTTATAACTCTCTCCGATAAGGCGCGGTAATATACTAAAACCAGCCGCTTTATCCCTATAATCTGCTATATCGACGGTAACTATTTCGTTAGTCTAATTATCGACTAGGAGACTTAAGTTATATATAGGTATAATAGTATATAGTCTAACGGTAAAGGTGAATAATACCTCCTCGAAGTCGCCTATCTTACGATATAGTGGATAATTTCTATTAGAGCTCCTAAAAAAGCCGTTAATAGTATAGCTAAAAATTTCTATATTATCTCTAGCCCTATATAGCTAAACGGTTACTTATATAGTCCTTTTATTATAGAATAGATTAGAGCTTTAGTCTAAGAGGGATACCTATTCCCTTAAAGTACTAAGATTTATAGGTTTACTTAAGGTCGCTGTTACGGGAATAATATAGGGGAATATACTCGGTATATTAAAAAAGGCTAGGTGATTTATATTAGTAAACTCTTTGGCTTTGGTCACTATATAGAACTAGCTATAAAGCCCGCGACGCCGCCTCCTAAGGCCCCTAAAACGACTAGATTCTAGCCTATTAATAAGACTAAGAAATAGATACCGGTTAACCCGCCTAAGGGTTCTAAGACTCCTAAGACGCCTAAAATCAAGGAAGAGTCTATTAACTTTACTGGTTCCCCTAATCCCGAGATTATAGACCTTACTAACACGTCCGGTCAGAGTTTCTAGGACCCCCTAGTATTATCCGATAATAGTAGTAATATCGACGATGCAGGTCTTAGTAGTCTTAAGCTCTAGACACCTAAGAGTAAGAAAGCCGTGAAGTAAACGCCGCCGGCTATTAAGAAAACGCCCCCCCTAAAGATACCGAAGATATCTAAGACGCCTAAGACTCTAAAGGCATCTAAACCCTCTACTGCTTTCGAAGAAGAGGAGTTACGATATCTAAGATAAATAGGAAAAGGAGGCGAAGTACTAGGCTAAGGGCACGGAGATATCTTATTACCTGCTTTACTATAGACTCGTAGATATACGGCCTTTAGCTAAGTGCATTAGTTCTAGTAGGCTAAGCCTATACACTAAGGAAGAATAGATTAAGTCCTTTAATAACCTATACCGAGTAGGCCTCCGTGACGTAGTAGCTAATAGCGCGCTATATCTACCGCCGCCTCGGGCTATACCTTAGGAAGGATAGCTTCGTTATAACGCGGGGATTAAATAGAAGGCAGATAAGGCTACCGCTAATTAAAAGGCCAGGAAAGCTAATAAGCCTAACTATATAGTCGGAGGAAAAACCTTACGAAAGCGTAAATAGGGGTATATATAGAGGATTAGATAAGAGATATCTCGAGGAAATAGTCGGTGAAGATAGTGAGGGAATAGTATATACAGAGGAACTAAAACTAAGAGGATCCTTAATCAGGTATATGTGGAGGACGGGGTAGTTAAAGGAATAAGGGTATATAATAGCTCTTTACTTAGTTTATTTACTTATATCTACTTATTTTTAGGAGTTATCTACGCTATAAGGGCGTAATCGAGATAACTAGGGCCCTATTATAACCGCGTAGATACGGCTTTAGAGTGGTTTAGTAGGTGGTTATATAACCCCCCTTTTAAGGCTACGGGGTCTACCTTCTATATATATATATTAAGGATAGGCGCCGGACGTCCCTATTAAGGGATTATTATTTAATAATTATCCTCTTTTATAATTACTTATTCTACGTTTAAGGTATCTTTCCAGTTTAACTTACGTTACCCTGATCAGAATAGTGACTACCGATCTACTTCTTCGCTAAAGGTTATAGCGGTATTGGTTATGTTTTGGTTATATATCGTGGTTTCGCTGGACTGACCTCTTTGTCTGATCTTTGTCTTGACGATCTGGTGCCACTACGTCTTTATCCAGTTATAGTATCTATACTATGGCCACGCTATTATATTAGCGTAGTAAGGTACGCTTTTACCGGTATGCCTATTCCTCTTAAAGGCGTTAGGCTAGTTCCCTCCCAAGGAGCTAGGACTCGACCTCTTACTTTTATACCCCTTAGGACCTTAGGTAAGGCCTAACCCCTCCCCCGCGTCTTCTACGCTATATAGCCGTTTCGGCTACTTATTATACCTAAAGTATCGCTTACTCTATCTAGGTATCCTTTACCCGTAGCACCGCTTATACGGTTAGGGCGTTATAGTATAAGTTAAGGGGGGGGACCCCCGCCTTTATCTTAACTAATTTTATAGTAGTAGCCTAATACACACTAGTAACGATATATAAGTATTATACTTACTTACTAGCTAGTCCTTTAAGAACTCCGCTCGGCTTCTCCCCTTTTCTCGTTATCGTGTAAAAAGCCGGGGCCGCGTATAGTATAGCGCTCTGGACTATTATTTAGTATAGTTTACGCGTATCCCCGATATAGTAGCCCTATACTAACGCTATGAGGCGCGTAAAGGCGTCTTTCTAAGTAAAGAGTTTAGCTTTAAGTTTCCTAATATAAGGACGGAATATAGGCTTCTAGTCGAGGATAACCCTTAGGACCTCTATCTCTCTAACTTACGGCGCCGGTACGCCCTTAAGGCGTAGTAGGAGCGGTAGCGGTTCTTATTTTCCTATAAAGTAGAGGAGCTTATACTTCCGTGGCTTAAATCATAGTCCGCTCCTCCGTAACTAGCTTTAGTAGACTTACTATACCCGTTTAAGGTACGCCCGTAGTACGGCCTTATTATGTCTAAAGACTATAATATTCGTGTTATCGGTAAAGCCGATTACCGTGACCCGTAGTATCTGGATTAATTCCTAGTAAAGCGTCCTAATAAATAGTATAAAGAGAATCAGGGAGAGGGGGGATCCTTAGAGGACTCCCGCCTAGATTTCTACCTAGTACGCCGTATCGCCGTTGAAGCGTAGACGCACCGTGCACGCTATAAGGTATAACTAGGTCTATTTTATAACCTTGTCCGGGAAGCCGTAGTAGGCGAGGACTTTAAGGAGTTTTTAGTATAGTACTATATTAAAGGCGCCCTAGATATTAAGCTTTAATTACGCTATAGCCCCGCCGCGCTCCTATACGGTATATACTCCCTCTATAATAGCCCTAACCGCTATTATCGTATTATAGTATCTACGATTATCTATTTATCCGGTGGGGAGGAGTTAGTACTCCTTTACTATAATCGCGATTCTCCTTACTATTATATTCTTAAGGACCTTCCCCGTTACGCTAAGGAGTAATATAGGTTATTACCCCGAGGCTATTATATAAGCTTCCTTCGGTTTACCTAGTTTCTTAAGCATTACTACTTTTACGGTACGGTATTATTACGGGAAATATACGGCCTTAAGGCTCGCGGAGAAGAGTTATACTAGTCGTCTATAGAGTAGTTAGCTATAGGCGAGTAGGAATCCGTTTAGTAGGCTATCCTCCCCGGGTGCCTTTTACTTTACTTTTTATTATATAGCCTACTAGACCTTATCGAACAGACTATAGTCTTTTCGGTTACGTAATAGACCGGATTGCCAAAAGTATAATCCGGGTAGACGCTTGCAGAATCTGTACTATATAAAATACGGTGGCAGTGTTTCCCTAACGGTCTAAGACAGTTATAATTATATACAATTGCCTTAATTAAAATTTGACCTATTTTGTAACGATTTTGACTACGCTTTATCTAATAATTAAAAGTCTCACTTGCTAAGTGAAGATATACCCTTTTTACCTACTTTTTACCTTTACTACTACCGATTTAAGAAGCTATCTAGCCGCGCTAATATAGCGTGTTAATCTATAAAATAACTATTAAGATATCGTATCTTAGCCCTATTACATATAAAACCTATAAGGATTAGGAGCTCTGGCGACGCCTGTACAAATCGGTTACTACCTATAATAACGTGTGGAGGTGTCTCCGCCTAGTCGATCCGACTTAGTCCCCCGAAGAGCCTATAATACCGAATTACGACTCTTTCCCCTCTATAACGCCTAGGCGTACCCCTACGTAATATCTTGACCTTACGGACGCCGGCCAGAAGGCGTACGACGTCGAAATTGCGCGCTAGAAGATCCTATAAGCGTAATACGACAGCTACCTAAAGGGGATCAACGCTATACTAACCTAGTAGGTTAATACTATCGACTAAAGCCGTAGATAACTACTACGAGGAGGTATACCTCGCGAGGTGTATAAAGCCGTTAAACGCGATACGGATTAATACCTGGCTATCTGCTAAACTGATACCCACGAAGAGTATATCGAGTATACTCGTCATCCTACGAATAGCCTTAAAAAGCTCGGGGAGTAGTTAGATAAGTAGTAGCTACTACTATAAGGCTATAAAGATACCGGTTCGAAGCTAGCCACGTATATATAGGTTATAGACTTCTTTAGAGGTATACGCCCCTATACTGGCCGCGATTAAACTAAGGCCGAGAGTCGCTTTATAGATAACTAGGTAGTTATACCCGAAGACCTTTACACCCTTAGTTAGAAGTATATTAATACTAGACTTAAAGACTAAGGAAAACGCAGTAGTCACCGCGCTATAGTATTCTCTACACTATACACCGGAAGCGAAAAGGGTAAAAATACCTTAGAGACCACGGCTAAGCCCCGTAAAAAGGGCGGCCGTAGGAAGAATAAAGCTAAGAATCCTACTGCCGCGGTATCTATAGCTATACCTTTAGCTACTTTGGCTAACCGTTCCTCTTCTAAACGCCTAATCTACTCTATGAAGAGGGTTGATCTACCGCGTGTACGCTATACCTAGCCACGATATTAACGCCTACTTCTATCTATTCCCGGATACGGTATATAATGATTAGATACCCTTCGAGAGCACTAAAATAACCGTCCAACGGATTCTTAAATACAACCCCTCGCTACGCGCGGAAGTAGAAGAACTACGCGCCGTAAAGAAGGTGAAGAAGGATATAAGCCGGGACTTAGTATAACCTAAAAAGGCGTGACTCGACTATAGTAGCGTCCGTAGTATCCGTAGCGGCGTCTCCCACGCCGCTAGCTTTATAGCAGGAACCGCTACTACTAGGTACCCTCTTCGAACCTCTACTATTTTTAATTCCGGCGCTACTATTTATATATTTAATAATTTTTCCCGTTTTTCTAATTTTATACCCGCCACGTAGGGGGACTACGTAGTAGCCGGCAGTTCGTCCCTGCCTATTAAAGGTTACGGTAACGTGACTATAAGATTAAACGGACTAATAGGAGGCCTTGATTTTAGGCTATTAAATATCGTATACTACGAGGATTTTACCTGTAATTTAATCTCCAACTAACGCCTACGTCTTCGAGGATACTAGTAGGATTAAAAGCCACTAAATAACTATATTCGGCGTTCCGATAGATCTATACTATACCAGCTAAGTTACTACTTCGATTAAACTATTATTAAATACGTGTCCTCTAACTAATCTACGGCTGCTTTTCTAGGCTCTTCTTCTTCTACTACCCGAAAAGCCGTCTATAAATCGACGATACGGTATCTAAGCATAGTAAAGGGTATCCTATAGTATCTACGGCTAAGGCACGTAGGCCCTAAACCACTTAGGCACCTAGAAGAGTAGACGTAGGGGGTTAAAATAAAGGGACTAATAACTATCGACTATAAGGCCTACGAACTTATAAAGATTAAACGGTATATTAGTAGGCGCCCTTATACCGCACCTGCCTATATAGAGGAGCGGTAGGCGATTAATTTCACGGACTTTAAACGAATATCCGATAGGGACTCGAGGTTTATATTTTTCACCGACCGTTATAGTGGTTTTACGGCCACCTATGTTATAAAGAGTAAGCTGGTAGTGGATATCCTCGTAATAATTCAGGAATTCCTTACCTAGGTAGACCGCAGGCTATAAGGTACGCGTTTTCGAATCTAATAAGGAACTAACTTAATCCCACGATATCACCTAATTCCTGCGTAACGAGGGTATCCTTTTAGAGGTATCTACTACCGATACTTAAACGCAGAACGGGGGTGCCGAACGCGCTACTGCCGTGGTTATCTTAAAAGGTCGTGCGATGAATATCCACGTAAAACTACCGCCGTTTATATAGTCTAAGGCTATTTCGACGGCCGTATACGTCTATAACCGGACGCCACGAAGGCAGTAAAAGGACTAGAAAACGCTCTATAAGGTCCTCTTTAAAAGGAAGCCAATTTTATTATACCTTCGAGCTTATAGCTATAAGGCATACGCGATAATAAAGGACGTCTAGAAGGCTGCTAATAAGCTATTAAATCGTATCGCTCCTCGCGCCTATATCGGCTACCTTATCGGCTACGATTCCACTCATATTTTCCGTATCTAGGTGCCTGGCCTACGCCGCTATAACCGTGTTATTCGAACGCGCGATATGGATTTTAACGAACGCGCTTTCTTTAACGGCGATATCGCTACCTTTAAGGATAACCTCCGTTAATTAACCGAGGAGTAATTAGAAGACCTAATTAGTTAGATCGAGTAGGAGAGGGCTAAAGATTCACGGCCATTTACGGACGTATAAGCTAAGGACCCCCCCTTTTATATAACTGCTTATTTTAAATTATTAGATCCGGAGATAAACGCCCCCGGATCCCTTTCCTCGATAGCTTTACCGTTAAGGTTATAGTCCGTAATACCCGGCCGTAAGGGGGTGGAGGAGGCTATCTCGAGTTAATTAGGATAAGATTTAGGTTATAAATAGTATGATTTAGCCGGTGTAGCGCCTAATCACCGTCTATATCCGCCCGAACTATTACTTTCTACTCTATTAGTAACCCCGCCATCGGTTATAGCGCTAATAGTAGTCGTTATATTAGGAAACCGTGATACCCCTACGGCCGTAGGGTTCTAGATAACGGAATACAGTGCTACGATACCCCTATAGCTACGGCTATAGGGCTCCTATTAAATAAAGGAGCGTAACTAATTCGGTAAGGAGATAGCTAGAAAAAAGACTATTAGGTTACTACGTTTAACGCTAGCCGCTACGTCCCTAATATATATATATTAAATAGGACTCCGCTAACTAAATTACGGTTAAAAAGATCTACGCCTATAGCGTTATAGCGACGTTTAATAATACCCTACGAATCCACGGCCCCGGCGGTAGCCACTAAAAGTATATCCCGGGAGGCTATCTCGGGAAATATAACCCCGGCGGTTATTTTAGCGGGTGCTCCGGCGGTTACCCCGGCGGCCGTAAAGATCTACCGTAAAGACCTCCCTCCTCCTCCGAAGAACCCTCGTGATATACCCTTACACCCTTACGGCCACCTATTCCGATAGGTATAAGAAGACTACCTACGGAGCTATAAGGAGATAGGGTCGTGGATACGGGTGCCGGCGTCCGTAGTAGATAAATATTAGGTTCTTAATTCGATGTAGGTGATAATATATAAGTTCGATAAGTATAGATTTCTATATAAATATAAGGTAAGGCTTATAGTGTAAGGAGATTAGCGGTATTAATCCTCGCTTAAGGAGACGTATATAGTAATACTAGCCGGACGGTTATTCCGCGCGTTAATAGCTATC
>NW_021167079.1:4295956-4347848 GCF_003711515.1 Sodiomyces alkalinus F11 | reverse complement strand
CTCTATAGTAGTTCCTTAGTATTAAGGTTATTCGCGACCGCGTCGCCCATAAAATCTAGCTATTATAACGCGACTATATTACTAAGTTAGAACGCCTATTAAAGCCGAATAGTGAGTATAGCAGTAACTATCGCTTAACGCACCTAATTAAGGTTATAAAGCTACTACCCTATTTAAGAACCTCGACTAATATTAAAAGCTATTAACGGAAGATAGGATCTATACTATACGTAGTAGTAATATCGCGGCCTAATATCGCGTTTATAGTATCTAGGCTATACCGGTTTAACGTTAAGCCAGAGCCTATTTACTATAAGGCCGCCGATTATCTAATCCTCTATCTAATTAATGGCTAATCGTTTACATTAGAACTAGGGGGTGGCGATACTATCGAAATCTACACTAACGCCTCGTTTACCGATAATACTCTGAATTAAAAGAGTAGTTAAGCGTATATAATACGCTTATTTAGCGGTATAATAGCGTGGCGCGCTAATAAATAGGCTACGGTCATAATATTAATAATGGAGGCAGAGCTATTAGCATTAGTATAAGGTGTAAAAGAGGGTATCTTTATATAACGCCTATTACTTAGTATAGGAGTGGAATTTAATGATCCGGAATTAAGGATCTTATGCGATAATAACTAAACGATTCGATTAGTTAATTAAGAGATTAGTATGTTAATAACGCGCCTCCGCTATATTAATATCCACGGCTACTAGTTACGTTAAGTAAAGAAATAAGGGTAAATACTCGTAATATACGTTACGAGCGCGGAAATAGTAGTAGACGGATTAACGAAGGCGCTATGCGGCGAGAAATTTTAGATATTTAGGTCCTAGGTGGGCGTGATGGATATACGGGAACGGTTATAGCAGAAATAGCTAGAGGAAGTCCGGATAGAATATTTAGAGGACCTAGAGGATGAATTTAAGGGCGGTTATAGCGAATAGATTATATAGCTAGATTATCTGCCGATTACGAATAGCTTTAATCGCCTAACTAACGTTTAGGGCGATTAGGGGGTATATCAAATAGACTATAGTCTTTTCGGTTATATAATAGGCCGGATTACTAAAAGTATAATTCGGGTAGACGCTTACAGAATCTATACTATATAAAATACGGTGGTAGCGTTTCCCTAACGGTCTAAGACAGTTATAATTGTATATAATTGCCTTAATCAAATTTTGACCTATTTTGTGACGATTTTGACTACGCTTTATCTAATAGCCCTCCTTTTCCGTGACCTCTTATATAAGTAGTATTACCGCCGTCCTCGGCGCGCCGCTAATACGCCCGCTTTCTATAGGGTATAGTAAGGGGAAAAACTTCTCTATAAGGATTATCGCTTTTCTATTATATATTATCGTGACTGGTCCGCCCGCGCTATGCTATAGAGGCAGGATAGATAGGAGGTCTAGGGGCAGGTAGCTTACCGTCCGGGCCTAGCGTTATAATACTTAGAGGCTTTTCTAGTCTACTACTATCGTATCGATAACGCCACGCTAGCTCTTCCGCTTCTCTATTCTAACTAGAATATCACGATATTTTTCTGCCTCCTTAAGTTTATTCTACCTACCGCGCGACCTCCGCCCGTAATAGCGCCGCGTTAGCCTTATTACCTCCTTATTCGCCTCTACTATCTCCTATATCTATTATAACGGTCTATCACGGAAGGCGGCTAGCTCGCAGCGCGGCGCCGTAGCGTCCGCGATACTAATAAAGTCCTATAGTATCTAATTTACTACCTAGTTAATTACTTCTGGGGTAAAGAGTATTTCTCTATAGTCTAGCCTCTAGGCCTCTCTCTAAGCTACTTTCTAGTCTAACTTCCTTTACCTCTATCCTTTATTAGCGGTGTGCTAGCGCGGTTATACCATATCGATATTAATTACCTAGGCTATATAGTCTAAGCCTATTAGGTCTAGATTATCCCCCTAGTATACGTATATAAGGTCCGCCAAAACCCAGGTAAGGTCTAGTATACTATACTATCGATTAGTATAAGCCAAGGTCCTAATAATATATCCTTTCGGGGTTATAAGGTCGAGTTACTATCGGTGCGCGAGTATAATAAGGTCTTCTGATTATCTTTTATATCTATTATACCCGTCCTAAAAGGGTGTTTCGACGGCTTCTAGTCCTTAGGTATTCCGAATAAATAGAGGTTAAAAGGGTTTTAGTTTAAATAAGAGGCGGATAATACTAATAAGCAGTAAGGGTTAGACTCGGGAGTCTCGTGTAGTGGTACGTCGTAAAGACTCGGCGTCTTCTTTATAAGGTATAGTTTAAGCGTAGAATAATAGTCTAGGTAAAGACTTAGATTAATCGATATCTCATTCTCTAAAAGAAGTAAGACCTAGGATACTCTAGTATATATAGTGGTGATACCTGCTTAGTTATAGTGACTATTCCTTCTATAGTCGCTATGCCTAGGTGATTCTACCGTGACCGATTACCTGTTAGTTACTTCGTCGAAGTGACTAACCCTAGTCCGTCCATGGTGGGTAAGTAGGGGAACCTTTATATCCTAAGTCACGTATTCTGGTATATAACTTCCTGAGTTATCCTATAGGCTATCCTTATAGGATATATACTAGTATACCCGTTTAGTCTATATTAGGCGGCTGGCCGTAATATTATCTCCCCTCTTCTAAACGCTGTCCTAGCGGTCGTATAAATAGGTCGCCTATCCTAGGTTTATCGCTTCCCTAGGTTTCCTTTCTTTTCTTATAGCTAACTATTATATCCGACCGTGTCCAGAAGTCGTCCTGTCCTAAGTCCCGTTCCACTAAAAACCGTTTAACCGTTTCCGCCCTTATCGCCGATTAGGGTTATAAGGTTGTTCCTTACGCCCGTTATGCTTCTAAGAACGTGCCGTGCTTTGTTCTTAACGATATCGCCCGCTATCACGCGTGCTTCCGCTTAGGTTATTCTTGCGATAGCGTTAGAATTCTAATATTTTCTGGTAGGCTCCTGTTTTTGTTTTTATTCTCCTATTAGCCTCGCCACTTATACTTCTACCCTCTAGCGGGTCGTATAAATAAGGAGCTAAAGCGTCTAGAGTAAGAAGAGGAGTGGACCGAGGAGATACTCTATAAAGTACTCGCTCGCTTATCCCGCCTCTGCCGAACTCGTCGCTTACTGCGAAAGAAGGGGGTAGAGATAGTCCGTAAGGACCTTGCTGATATAGAGGAGCTTAAAAAGATGGAGAAGAAGGAACAGGAGGCTTATCGGGCCGAGTTAGAAGCGGTGTTAGCTGCGCAGGCCGCTAGTGTGGTGGATATAATTGATTGGAATCAGGTGATAGTATAGGGTATAGGTGATTTTTCGGATATTAATCTTACGTAGACCGCGGCGTCCGGTTCTGGGTCCTAATAGCGTTTTATCGATATTGCTTTAAGAGTCACTTATAATTTATTAGGTTCTTTATCGGTTTCTATATATTATTGCCGTAGTCATAGCCTTTCCACTTAATAAAATATTTAGTGCTATCTAGCGTCTGTCGGTGATCGAGGATTTATTCTGCTTCGTACACGTCGCTGGTGTCCACTATAATCGTGTCTTTTATGGTTTTCGCGTTTTTCGATGCTGGTTCGAGTAGTGAAATATGAAAATTATATATTCTTATTATCGGAGGTAGTAATGGAATATAATTCGTATCTGATTTGTTCTCTAGGATCTCGAATAGTCTAATTTTTTTAAAATCTAATTTATCGCTTGGTTGCTGTGTTTTCATATTTTTGCGAATAAGGTAGACCCGGTCTCCCCTCGAGAAGGTTAGTCCCTTAATCCTTTTTTCGTTAATATATTTTTATATTCTTTTTCGTACTATTTTAAGGTCGCTTTATAGTTCTTCGTGTAGTCTTGTTACGGCTAACAGGCCCAACATGCACCAGCACGAGGGATACACTAGTATGCAACGTACCAGGACGTAACCAGAGGATAACTCAGGATAATATCACGTGGTAAGTCACGTGATAGATAACTAAGGAAGATAGACTGGCACGCCCGGCGCCGGTATAGGGAATACACTAGTATAGACGGATCACTGGGATCACTAATAATCCCTTGGCTAAGGAAGTAATCCAGTGTGATCCCAGGCTAAGGGATTACCGGGGCGTTCGTGATCTCGTGGATATATATACTAGAGTATTCTAGGCCTTGCTTCTATTAGAGAATAAGGTATCGATTAATCTAAGTCTTTACCTGGACTACTATTCTACGCTTAAACCTACCTTATAAAGAAGACACCTAGTCTTTACGACGTAACTACGACTAGACCACTACGAACGATAGTTACTGCTTATTAGTTAATATCCTCTTCTTATTTTAAACTAAAACCTCGACGCTAGTCCCCTATCGTCCGCTATAACTATAGAGGACCGGAAGCCGTCGTAATATTTTAATCGATCCTGTTCGGTAAGCTAACCTTAATAGCTAATAAGCAGTACGCCCGAAGCAGAAGCTACTTCGTCTAAGGAAGAAGAAGTCACTTTATCTGAAGAAGAATTATCGTCTGAAGAATCCAGTTCCTCCGACGAAGAGAAAGAACCAGAATAACCTTAATAAGACGACGAAAAAGCCAGCAATCACTCTTCCAACATATCGAATAATAATAACCGTACCGCGAGCGCTACGAGCGCCATAACGCCTACCACCGCCGCTAAAGGGAATAACGACCTTTAGCAGATTCGTAATATAATTACCTAGCTTTAGGGGGAAAACGTAACCCTAAAATCTTAGTTAAATTATCCTAGGATTAGGGCTAAGTATAAGTACCCTATACCCCCTAAGTATAACAGAACTTAAGGATAGCTTTAGAGCTTTATTACCTAGCTTAGAGGCTATCTCCTATTCTACTAGGATAATACCCGTACGGAAGAAACTAAAGTACTCTATACCGCGGCACTCCTTATAGGAGATATGCACGAATAGTTCGAATCTATCTATAAAGACTACCTAGAGAATATAGGGATAGAAATCCTAAGGAAGCCCGGGACTACGGAAATCTTTAAGGACTTCGATATATTTATCGAAAGACTTAACGCTATCTTCGGCTAGCCCGATAAGGAACGAGTCGCGGCCGAATGACTAAGCTAGCTATATTAGATTAAGTTAGCTACGGACTATACTACGAGATTCTAGTAAATCTCGTTAAAGCTTAGCTACTCGGATAAACCCCTTATAGATTAGTACTACTAAGGACTTAAGGAAGAAGTAAAGGATAAACTATACTAATTAGACTAACCTAAGACGTTTAGCGAATATACCGTAATAATAATTCGTATTAATAACCGGACCTATAAATAACGCCGTTAGAAGAAGTATTAAATAAGTATCCTATTCTACACGGCTAATTCGAAAAAGAAATAACTATACCCACGCTAGTTCGGAAATACCTTATATAGGTACTATAATAGACCTATAAAGCTCGATAATATTAACTGATACGGCGATAAGCAGGGTAAAAGGGATATAAAGAAAGTTAAGTATTATAACTATAATAAGCCGGGTTATTACGTATACGACTATTATAAGCCTAAGAAGGAATAATCGTAATAATAGGCTAATATAATTAGAAAAGAAAAACCCTAGAAGGAAATTAACGCTATTAAATACCTAGAAAGTTATAGGGATAAAACACTATATATTAACCTCTATTAGATAACCTACTACGATAACTATTATCTAGTATACTAATTAAAGAAGGATAGAGCTAGATACTACCCTAAAAGACCCTAGAAGATACTCGTTATAGTATCTAGTAACGAGTACGATAACGACTATAGCCTTAAAATCCCCGACTAGGATAAGGATAGACTAGCTTTATAAACTATCGCAGAAATCCTTTAAAAATACGGATAGATAAAAGAAGAAGCTAAAAGATAGAAGCAGATCTTAGAGATGCAGAAGAAATAGGAAGTCTACACGAATACTAGCAGTAGAGGTTTTAGCGCCCTCCAGGAAGTAGGACTCACTCCCGAAGAGAAACACTAACTTAAGAAAGAAGATTACGCACGTTATATATAAGAGGAAATCGCTAAACTCGAAGAATAAGATTAGGAAACGGAGTTAGATAAAGTTCCGGATAATAACACGAACTTCTAGTACTAACTTATAGAAGTAGCCGACCTAATTAAGGAAAAAACTATCTAGCTACGGATATTCGATTAGCTCGCGAAAGAACCTTTTAGATAAACTCACTAAGTCCGTTTCACTAAACTTAGCTTTAATAACGCTTACCGTAAAGCACCTACGAATACTAGCGAAGAATAGTAATAAACTATATATTAGCGACCTTACTATACTTAGGAAAACTAAGATACTCTTACCGGCCTAATAATAAGCCTATAAGAGTCGGACGATTAACTACCCGAGTACTAAACGTGTAAGAAAGGATAGATAGAACGTAAATAGGCTAAACACGAGATTCGCCTTTAACTACCTAGGTATAATTACCGCGAATACCGGTTAGACGAATATAATACTACTAGCTATATAGTATACGCTACTAAGAAAATCCGATAGCTAGAATAAGACTAGGAAGCTTAGGAATCACGCTTCTAGGCCCTTAATAAGCGCCTATTATAGATAGAACGGCTCTTAATCTAGTACGGGTTCTTGGATAGAGAGATATCCCTTAAATACCGAGCTAAACGGGTAAAAAACTAGGAGTATACTATTATAAGGAGCACGCGAGAGGCACTTAATAGATATACTCTATAATACGTAGTAGTATAGGGCACCGTTATGTTAGAATACGACTCGATAAATATAAGATAAACGTATTATTAGATATAGGCGTAGCAGGAAACTTTATCTTACTAGTAGCCGTGAGAAAGTTCTCAATCCCCTAGGTTAGAAAATACCTAGAAGACGAGTACGAGATTACTCTATATACGGGAAAGAACTAGTCCCACGAAGGAGTTATTATTAAGTAGAAGACTATATACCTTTAGGTTAAAATCCAGAATAAGACTAGAATAATAAAGTTCGATATATACGATATAGGTTATAAGGACGTTATCCTTAGTAAACTATAATTTAACGAATAAAATCCCGATATTAACTAGAAGCTTAGCTAGCTTTAGTAGAGATTAGAGAGTAAGTAGAAGACCACGAAGGAAACCTTACCCGATCCCGATATCCGTTAAAAACAGCAGAAAGACTTACCGATAAAGGAGCCTTAAGGAGACTTAGATAGCCGCTAGAAGTTAGGGACTAAGGCGAAGGAAGTCCGAAAAACTTTAAGATAGTAGTAATAGTATAATAACCGACGCGTAATAAATATTATTAAAGGAATCTACTAGATTATCTAAGCAGAATAAGGACTAATAGCTAGCGATTATAATAGACTCGCTAAGGTATTACTAGAATACCGTAAATACGGAAAGCTATTTACCGAAAATTTAGAGACTAGATTACCGAAATATCGATATTACGATCACGAGATACCCCTTAAGGAAGGGATATACCTAAAATTCTTTCTAATTTACGGGCTGAATTAAAAGAAATTAAATATCTTAGAAGAATATCTCGAAGAAATACTAGTAAAAAGCTATATCAGAGTATTATAATTACCGGCAGGATACCCGATTCTATTTATACTAAAGAAAAATAGTAAACTACGACTATATATCGATTATCGATAACTTAACGATATAACTATTAAGAACCGTTACCTATTACCTTTTATCTCGGAGATACGAGATTAGCTAGTTAGAGTATAATAGTTTATAGTACTCGACTTAAAAGGAGCCTATAACTTAATTAGGATTAAGGAAGGAGAAGAATAGAAAATAGCGTTCCGAATAAAGCGAGGATATTTCGAGTACCTTATTATGCCTTTTAGATTAATAAATACGCCGGTATTATTCTAAACGCTTATTAACGATATTCTAAGGAAGTATCTAGACTATTTTATTATAGTATACCTAGATAATATCCTAATCTTCTCTAAAATACTCGAAGAATACCGATAACACGTTTACACGATCCTATAACTCCTATAAAACGCCGACCTACTAATTAAACTAGAAAAAGTATAATTCTGTATATAAGAAGTTAACTTTTTAGAGTATATAATACAACCTAACGAAATCTATATAGATAAGACGAAAATCTAATATATCTCTAAGTAGCTATAGCCGTAGAATGTTCGCGATATTTAGTCTTTCCTCGGACTTATTGACTATTATCGACGATTTATTAAGGACTATAGTAAGATTACTATCCCCTTAACTAAAGTAACTAAAAAAGGACTTAACTTCGAATAGAACGAAAGAATAGAAGAAGTATTCTAAGCCCTTAAAGGAAAGGTCACTAGCGAACCTATCTTAGTAATACCAGACCCCGATAAAGAATACGAACTCGAAACAGATATATCCGACTAGGCTCTAGGAGTATAACTCGGATAACGCGACGTAGAAGGAAGGCTATATCCTATAGCCTTTATATCCAAAAAACTCAGTAGACCAGAACTTAACTATTAGATCTACGATAAAGAGCTAATAGCTATTATCGAAGCCTTTAAAGAATAAAGACCGTATCTATTAGGAATAAAATACCCGGTATAGGTCTATACGGATTATAAAAACCTCGTATAGTTCACCACTACTAAGGTTCTTAATAAACGATAGATCCGATAGGCAGAATTCCTATCCGAATTCAACTTCTATATTTACTATATAAAAGGAAGCGAAAATAGTCGCGTAGACGCACTTAGCCGACTAGGGACACCTGATAAATCACCTAAGCTATAAGCTATACTCTAATAGGAAGGAGAAGCTCTTACCCTTAAAAACAAAGAAATAAACAGTATTAATTAGGTAATCGACACTACGTTTAAAAAAGCACACGCCTTACTAATATATAGATATTAAGGAGTTTATAAAATATACCGCCGATTACGATAATAATACGGCTATACAGTAACTAAAGAATAAGTCAGGGACTTCGTTCGTAACTACGATATTTACTAGAAAGCAAAAAGTAGCCGATATAAACCTTACGGACTACTAAAGCCATTACTAGTAGTAGACTGACTATAGAAATTAATTATAATAGACTTCGTAATAGGATTCCTAGTATCTTAAGACCTAGTAATAGGAACCGCCTACGATAGCGTATTCGTGATCGTTAACCGATTCACGAAATATACTCTTTATATTCTATATATTAGAAATACTATAGCAGAAGAACTAGTAAGTATCTTTATTAACCGCCTGATCCGGGATTATAGCGCCCCGAACGAAATTATCACGGATAGAGATAAACTCTTTACTAGTAACTTCTAGAAAGCAGTTATAAGCCAGCTAGGAACGAAATATAAGTATTCGATAGCGTTTTACCCTATAACGGACGGATAAACCGAAATCATAAACCAAGTCCTAGAACAGTATCTATAATACTATATAGGGTATAAATAAGATAATTAGATATAGTACCTACCACTTATATAGTTTATATATAATAGTTCGTTAAACGAGTTAATAAAGAAAATACCGTTTAAAGTAAACTACGGATACACCCTGATAGTATTTAGAAAATCTTTAGAAGGACTAGACGCACCAAAAGCGATAAAAATAGTTAAAAGCATAAAAAAACTACACGAAGAACTACGAACCGACCTAGAGATAGTCAGAACACGAATAAGTAGATACGCAAATTAATTAAGGATTAAGGGACTAACTCTTTTAAGGGGGGACCGCGTCTACCTTATTCGCAAAAACATTAAAATATAACGACTAAGCGATAAATTAGATTTTAAAAAACTAGGACTATTTAAAATCCTAGAGAAAAAATCAGATACGAACTATATCCTATCACTGTCTCCGATAATAAGAATATATAATAATTTCTATATTTCACTACTCGAACTAGTACTAAAGAATATAAAAATAATATAAGACACGATTATAGTCGATACTAGTAACGTGTATAAAGCGGAACGAATCCTTGACCACCGAGAGACGCTAAACGGTACCGAATATTTTATTAAGTGGAAAAACTACGACTACGGCGATAATATATAGGAACCCAAAGAAAACCTAATCTATTATAAGTAACTCCTAAAGTAATACTGATAAAATACTATTAGGACCTAGAACTAGATACCGCGGTCTACGTAAAATTAATATCCTAAAATTCACCTATATCCTGCGCTATAACCTAATTCTAATTAATTAAATCTATAGCACCTGCCGCTTATGCATTAACCACCGCTTTAGACTCCTCGCGATCCGCCGCCTCCAAAGCGTTAAGGGACTTAAGGCCACGGGCTACTATAGTTATACCCTTAGAACGAAGGGACTCCTTTTAGCGACGGATTCGGGCTAAGCGGGCTAGAGACTTAGAAGCTTCTTTCTAGGCCTTCTCTAATGCGCGATAAGTAGATAGGAGGGAGGTCTTAATCACCTCCTCCTCCGTTTTAAGACGCTCTATTTCCTTATTGATACGCGTTACTGGAAGAGTAATTAGCGAGGAGAGTAACTCGGAAGAATAGGAAGGCACCCACGAGAAGATAGAGGAACCCCCGAACTATCGCACGATTAACCACGACGGACGTATTCCTTATAACGAGAAATGTTTTCGATTATAAGGCACCGAAAGCCTTTTAACTCGTAAAAGAAATAAGGTATAACTTCCACTCTAGAGAGTTTGATGGTGCGCGATAGTTTAATTCGATACTGCGTCTTACGGGAGGGCTACGATTTCTGGATACGGCCGGATATAATAGTTAGCCATGGGAAAAGAAAAGAGAACCTTAGGGGCGACGAACCTAGGATAGGCGACCTATTTATACGACCGCTAAGATAGCGCTTAGAAGAGGGGAGGTAATATTACGGCTAATAGGCCTAATATACACTAGTATAAGGGATATACTAGTATATAACGTACCAGGACGTAACTAGAGGATAACTCAGGATAATATCACGTAGTAAGTCACGTGATAGATAACTAAGGAAGATAGACTGGCACGCCCGGCGCCGGTATAGGGAATATACTAGTATAGACGGATTACTGGGATTACTAACGATCACTTAGCTAAGGAAGTAATCCAGTGTGATCCTAGGCTAAAGGATCACCGGGGCGTTCGTGATCTCGTGGATATATATACTAGAGTATTCTAGGCCTTGCTTCTGTTAGAGAATAAGGTATCGATCAATCTAAGTCTTCACCTGGACTACTGTTCTATGCTTAAACCTACCTTGTAAAGAAGACGCCTAGTCTTTACGACGCAACTACGACCAGACCACTACGAACGATAGTTACTGCTCATTAGTTAACATCCTCTTCTTATTTTGAACTAAAACCTCAACGCCAGTCCCCTATAGTCCGCTATAACTATAGAGGACCGGAAGCCGTCGTAATAAGTCTTTTCAGATTTTTAATATGTTTTGTTACTTTTAGTGTATCGGGTCCTTCTAGCGGTCTTCCGAATGCTATCGGTGTGTAGCCTAGATTGGCTTCGAATAGTGTCTTCTTAGTTAACTCGTTAACCGAGCTATTATATACAAACTATATAAGTGGTAAATACTGCACCTAATTATCTTATTCGTGACTGATATAGTATCGTAGATATTATTCTAGTATTTGGTTTATGATTTCGGTTTATCCGTCGGTCGTTAGGTGAAATGCTGTAGAGTACTTATACTTCACCATAAGCTGACTTATAACTAATCTCTAAAAGTTACTAGTGAATAATTTATCTCTGTCTATGACGATTTCGTCTAGTATACCGTGATCCCAGATTAGGCGGTTAATAAAAATTATCGCTAGTTCTTCGGCTGTTATTATCTTAATATAGGGAATATAAAGAGTGTACTTCGTGAATCGATCGACGATCACGAATATATTATTATAGGTAATTCCTGTTACTAGGTCTTTAGATATTGGTAGTCCTGTGATAAAGTCTATTATAATTAACTTCTATAGTGCTTCTGCTACTAGTAGTGGTTTTAAGAGTCTGTAAGGCTTAGATCTTCTATACTTCGCTTTTCGGTATATATCGTAGTTTCGAATATAGTCCCTGACTCGTTCCTTAGTTCCTTTATAACTATATTATTATCTAAGTCGTGTATATATCTTATTAACTCCTTAGTGTCTATATACTAGTAACGCGTGGGCTTCTTCGAAAGTTATATCCGTAGTTCTGTCGATAGCGTTAACTTATCGATGTTTTATCGTGAGTGTGTCTCCTTCCTATTAGAGTATAGCTTGCGATTCCGGGGTCTTATCTGATTCTCCTAGCCGGCTAAGTGTATCGGCACGGCTATTCTTGTTTTCTTTTCGATACTGTATTTAGAAGTTGTATTCTGTTAGGAATTCTGCCTATCGGATTTGTCTTTTGTTAAGAACCTTCGTGGTCGTGAATTATACGAGGTTCTTATAGTCTGTGAATACTTAAACTGGGTAGTTAGTTCCTAAAAGATACGGTCTCTATTCCTTAAACGCTTCGATAATCGCTATAAGTTTCTTATTATATATAGGGTAGTTAAGTTCGGGTCCACTAAGTTTCTTAGATATAAAGGCTACTAGGTATAGTCTTCCTTACTCGTTGTATTATCCTAACTATACTCCTAGAGCCTAGTCGGATACGTCGGTTTCCAGTTCGTATAGTTTATCGGGGTTTGGCATTGCTAAAATTAGTTCGCTCGTAACTCTATTCTTAAGTTCTTAGAACGCTTCTTCTATTCTTTTATTCTAATCGAAGTCAAGGTCCTTCTTAGTGGTATTGGTTAAAGGAATAGTAATACTGCTATAGTCTTTAATAAATCGTCGATAGTAGTTAACTAATCCGAGGAAAGATTAAATATCACGAACGTTCTAGGGTTAAGGCTACTTAGATACGTATTAGACCTTCGCCTTGTCTATGTAGATTTCGTTAGGTCGTATCGTATAACTAAGAAAACTGACTTCTTACGTATAGAACTATGCCTTTTCTGGTTTAACTAGTAAATCGGCGTTTTATAGGAGTTACAGAATCGCGTGGATATACTGCTAGTGTTCTTCGAAAGTTTTCGAGAAGATGAGGATATCGTCTAAATAAACTATAATAAAGTGATCTAAATATTTCCTTAAAACGTTGTTAATAAGTGTTTAGAAAGATGCCGGTGTATTCGTTAATCTAAACGGCATTATAAGGTACTCGAAGTGTCCTTGCTTCGTCCGGAATGCTATCTTCTACTCTTCTCCTTCTTTGATTCTGATTAGGTTATAGGCTCCTTTTAAGTTAAGCGCGGTAAACTATTATGCTCTAACTAATTTGTCTCGTATCTCTGAGATTAATGGTAATGGGTAGCGGTTCTTGATGGTTATGTTGTTAAGTTATCGGTAGTCGATATATAGTCGTAACTTACCGTTCTTTTTTAGTATAAAGAGAATAGGGTAACCTGCTAGTGACTAGGATACTCGAATATAGCCTTTTACTAATATCTCCTATAGGTATTCGTTAAGTGCTTCTGACTCCTTTTGATTTAATCCGTAGATAGAAAAGAATTTCGGGTGAGTTCCTTTCTTTAAGGGTATCTTATGGTCGTAGTGTCGATGTTTCGGTAATCCTGTCTCTAGATTTTCCGTAAACAATTTCTAGTACTTATAGTACTCCTGTAGTACTTTCGTAAGTCTATCGTTTTTATCGTTCTTAAGTGTTTTATTCTGCTCGCACGACTTCGTAAATTCCTTTAATGATGTTTGTTGCTTATTGTTTGTTTTATCATTATTCCTATCTGCTAGGATTCTTTCGTTTTTCGTTCGTCTAGGTCCCTAACACTGGTGGTTCGTAAAGATCTTTTCTTGATTCTTCCTGTTAACGATTCACTGTTATCCTTAGAGCGGGTGAGGTTTCCTTTGTGGTCTTCTGCTTACTCACTTTTCTCTACTAAAGATAGCCAGTCTTCTAATCAATATCGGGATTCTATTCGTTAAACTAAGTTTCGCTAAGGATTATATCCTTACCCCCTAAGTCGTATATATCGAACTTGATTATTCTAGTCTTATTCTGGATTTTAACCTGGAGGTGTATAGTCTCCTGATTAACAATAACTTCTTCTTAGGACTAGTTCTTCCCGCTATACGGTATGACTTCGTACTCGTCCTCCAGGTGCTTCCTAACCTAAGGTATAGAAAACTTTCTTATAGCTGCTGGTAAGATAAAGTTTCCTGCTACGCCTATATCGAGTAGTGCGTCGGTCTTATTCTATTCGAGTCGTATCTTTATACAGCGGTGTCCGGTTCTGCTTCGGGATATAGAGTATATTCGTCGAGTGCCTCCCGTACGCTCCTAATAGTAGCGTGCTCCTAGTTTTTTATCGTAGTAGTAGCGTTTACGAGCTATCCTACGAGAGTCTTATACTTCTTATTATTCTATGTGGTTACCTATTCTGCAGGTTAAGGTATTTATGGTTGTTTAGTGGCTCCTAACACCTTATGTTGAACTAATAAATATTTAATTATTCGCAGGTATAGATTAAGAGCCTAGGATCTCCTCCGCTAGACTATCGCGTAATTAGCGTTACGATATGCGTAGCGGCGTGCTATAGCGAGCCTTTCCCTGAGGTGTGCCGTGTAGCGCTCCCTGGTATACCTTCTAACTAGACCTATTAGGTTACCACAGAAATCGTTCTATGCTCGAGGTGGTTATAGCATAACTTATCGTCCGTTATGCCGCGTAGCTATAATTAACTATCGTCGGTAGTTTAGTCTTCGCTAATAACCTTTAACCTCGGTATCTAACTATTTTTCCGGGAAGAAGTTATAATAGTACTTCTCTTTATAGTGAGGTTCGTAGGTGTGATTCGTGTATTCTAACTAGTTACTCTTCCCGTAACTCGTACACTCGTACCGATCGTCCTAATCTAGCGGTTCCACCTTATCTCGAGTTTTGCCTTCGATTATTACCTTAGGGTAATACTTATATATAGATGTCTAAGTATATTCGTTATCCTATTACTCGGGGTCCTTATCTGCTATCGTGGGATAGTAATAACACTAATAGTCGTCTTCGTTATGGTTTAGTAGCTAGTAAAGCTGTCGTAGATACTTATTATTAGGGTCTTTCTTATTATTAGTCGTCTAGAAGTGTACTAAATAGGTCTACCCTACTAGTTTTTCGTCTAATACTTATTCTATATATCGAGCCTATAATAGACCGTCGTCCCCGTCTCGCTTATTATTAGACTCTTTTCCTTCTTCTAAATAAAGAATCTCTTTATCTTCTTAGTTCTAGTAGTCGTTAATATCGTTTTCGCACTCGTACTTATTACTAGATACTATAGCGAGTATTCTCTGGGGTCTTTTAGGGTAGTATCCGGCTCCGTCTTTGTCTGATTAGTGTGCATAATATTTATTATTATAACACGTCGTCTAATAAGAATTTACGTGCGGTGTTTCGTCCCTACGAACTTCTAGATATCTAATAACGTTGACTTCCTTTTAGGGTTTTTCCTTAGTGATTGTATGAACCTGTTGTTAAGGGTATTCCTTTCTTGGTTGTCGGTAATCTCGTGTAAAGTGTCCTGCTTTTCTATAGTTATAACACTTGCTGTCTCTCTTCGACTTTTTGTTTGCTTTGCTTCCCCTTCGGTTAATATAGTCGATCTCTATAGGTCCTGAGTGATAACTATAAGAGGTATTGCCGAACTGTCGTAGATAGGGCTGCTTTTTCTTCGTGTTCGCGATATAGGTGGGAACGGATTTTTACTATCGTTTTTCAATTCGTCGCTTAAATTATCGGTTATCTATACGGATTACTATAGTAGTAAACTCGCTAAACTCGTCTGGCCGATCCGCCTTATATAATTCGTCTTTCACTTTATCCTTTAGTCTCTTATAGTATAAGTCTATAAGAGGTTTGTCGTTATACTCGAGTTTAGAAGTGATCTGCTAAAACCTAGTAGTATACTCGGTAGCTGATTTAGTCTGCTAAAGCTTCGCGAGGCGTTAGGCTGTAACTCGCTTTTTGTTAGGCTGTCCGAAGACTGCCTCGAGTTTTTCGACGAATATCTCGAAACTTTTGAAAATCGTGATAGTCTTATTACTTCGGCGCTTAGGTTTATCGATATTTTCTAGGTAATCGCGATAGATTAGCTTAAACTACTCGTGGGCGTTTTCTATTAGAAGGGCCGCTCTATAGAGTACCTTTGATTCCTCGCTGCTAAGCGTGGACTGATAAAACAGGAGATAGCCTCGAAGCTAAGTAATAAAGCTCTGAAGGTATTTACGAGTCCTATCGAACTTAGGTGGATCGGGGTACTTATACTTAGGTCCTGGTTTAACCTTAGGGGCTATAAGCTAGGTATAGAGCTATTCGTTCTCCGTCTTTAACTAAGCGATCTAAGCACGGATAGCTCTAAGATCCTCGGTAACGTTAAGTTGGGTTTATAGTTACTGAATCTGTTACTGAAGCTGCTTATTCTGCTCGCGTAGCTTATTAGTGATGCTAGGCGTGGTGCTCGTAGCAGGCGTAGCACGTCCCGTATTACTATTATTAGTCGATATAGCGGATTAAAGGGTACTGCTTATTAGTATTAAGGGTAACTTACCGAATAGGATCGATTAAAATGTTACGACGGCTTCTAGTCCTTAGGTATTCCGAATAAATAGAGGTCGAAAGGGTTTTAGTTTAAATAAGAGGCGGATAATACTAATAAGCAGTAAGGGTTAGACTCGGGAGTCTTATATAGTAGTGCGTCATAAAGACTTAGTGTCTTCTTTATAAGGTATAGTTTAAGCGTAGAATAATAGTCCAGGTAAAGACTTAGATTAATCTATGTCTTATTCTCTAGAAGAAGCAAGACCTAGGATACTCCAGTATATATAGTGGTGATACCTGCCTAGTTATAGTGACCGTTCCTTCTATGGTCGCTATGCCTAGGTAATTCTACCGTGACCGATTACCTGTTGGTCACTTCGTCGAAGTGACTAACCCTGGTCCGTTCGTGGTGGGTAGGTGGGGGAACCTTTGTATCCTAAGTCACGTGTTCTGGCACGTGATTTTCTGAGTTATTCTATGGGCTGTCCCTGTAGGATATATACTAGTGTACCCGTTTGGTCTATGTTAGGCGGCTGGCCGTAATAAAGGGGTTCTTTAGGTTAAAGTCTCCTATTAGGATAGTACGCTACCGCTCCGGTTCCGCCGCGAGATTATATATTAGGGTCTCCTACTCTCCTCCCTTATAGTATAATAAGTATACTACCTATATATTCGTCTCCTGCTATTATATCCTAACTCTAATTATAGCCTAGGCCTAATCCTTACCCATATACTACGTAAACGTAGCGGCCTTATACCGCTTATATATAGAGAGTAAGGCGCGCCTACTCCCCTATACTATCCTATAATTATATCCCCTTAGGTAAATCGGGTTCTTCCTTTTATCTAACCCGGGCTCCGTTACCGCTATTATACTATACCCGCTACGGTTATAAAGCGCCTACTATACTCTATCCCGCTATCTCCCTATATTCTACTAAGCGATTCTAATTATTTATCTTAAACGGCTACGCCGCGCTCGCTTCGCTCTATAATTACGCTTTAGGTATAGCCTAAGGGTAAGGGGTAAGGCTTTATAGGGGCTAGAAGGTAGTATTAAAGGCGAGGAACCTTATAATATTATTATCCCATATAGGCGTAAAGAGGGCAGTACACGATCTAAAGAGGATATTCCGCGACCCTAAAAGGTATCCTTTCTATTTTCTCTTTTTCTTAAGCGGTTTAGGGACTACTATTATATTTAGCGATACCGTGAAAACGCTATACTCCCTCTCCGCCCTATATTTCTCGAGTTAGCTAAGGTCGAATTCCCTTACCCTATTAGTATATACCTCCCTAATCCGCGCCCTTTTCTTTACTTTACTTTACTTAGGTATTTATCGTCGAATACCGTGTACGGCCCCTTATAAGCGGTGTAGCGCCTTCTCTTCTGGTCTATCTTAGCTTTATACGCCGTAAAGCCCCCTTAGTACGTCGACTCTATACCGCCGTAATACCCGTATAGCGTTTCTATCGCTTAGTATTAACCTGCTTTATATCCGAAATTAAGGTACTTAAAGTACCGTTATAGGGAGATCTCGGGGTTATAGGGTTCGCTATTATAGTATCCGTAATTAAAGAAGACTCCCTCCTTTACTAATCGCTCCGCGTCCTCGGGGCGGGCGACCTTAATAGTTAATAGCGCTATCCGCGCTACGTTATTCCTAGGTTTCCTAGCCTTAATCCGGGTAATCGCTATATTATTCTATAGCCGAAGTTCTTATAACGCCGTATCGGGGTCGTAAATTAGTAGCTACGCCGTTAGTATTCCTTTTACTATGACTTAATACGTTTTCTTATATATTATAGCTCCTATACCGAATACGCCTTTAACCTAGTTATTCGCGTTCGCTATCTACTATTTATTCCTATACTTAAACGTAAGAATTATATCGCCGCTTAGGAGTTATCGCGCGGCTATTATGTCTACACGGCGGGTAACTTAATTAACCGCCTTAATAATTTCTTATAGGGTTCGGCTTTTAAGGTCGGTCTTAGCGTCTCCGTATTAGACTATTAGCTCTTAGGCGTATCGGGTAGGTATAACCTTTACCGGTGCTATCTTAATACGTTAACGCTATACAGGCGTACTCCCTACTACCTAGGTATAGGTCTTAAGTCCTGCTACTCCGAGTAATTCCGTTAGTATACCCTTAATCGCTTATTAGATCGTGTCGGTAAGCCTTTTAGTTATAGGGGGGGTATATCACTACCGGGTTATTAGCGTAGCGGCTTCCCTATAATAGTCTTATAGTATTACGTTTAAATAATCTTCTATACTAGCTTTAGCGTTTTATCGGCGTTTACCCTATTAGCTAGTAGTCTGGAAAATTAGGTACGTAGTTTATATAGTACGCCTTCGGTACGCCCGCTCGGTGCCTAGGATTTTTAGGGCTCTCCCGGGGCTACGCGCCCCGGGTTAGTTCTAGTCGTCGTATTCTAGGCGCTCTATAGTAGTATACCGGTATCGTGTTCGGTTAGCCCTATAGGCCGCCCTATAGTATATAACTCACCGCGCCCTTTACGGTCTCGCTGCGATATCGGTCTCCGGTGCTTTTAAGGGCGTAGAGTCCGAATCCGATATCAGAGTTAATTTTATCGATAATACGGCACCTTAGGGGCACTTTCGGCTTAACGATACTTGTTTCGGGCGAGTTAAATAAATATAATATCGCGGAATAACTGCTCTTTTTAATATAACCGCTATTAACGCTCTATCTTACTTACCTAATATTAAGGATATCGAGATTTAACGCCTATCTATACCTAAGACTTTGTGGCTTTATCGCCTGCCTATAATCGACGAATCTCTTAGTAGAATTACCCTACCTAGAGGCGGGAGGTGTTTTAGACCTCTTACCTCTCCTTTAGCCTCGCGATAGAACCGGCTTAATAGCTAATCGATTAGAACTGCTTATCAGGACGCCCTACTACTAATTTTATAGGATTAAACCCTATAGCCTTATTCTTAAGAACTATCTCGAGATTTAAGGCTAGAGCTTCGGGGTCTTTAGCGTATCGCGTGCTAGAGCTATGGTCGGATTATAGAGTTAGCCTCGAAGACTACTAGTTAGCGGATTACGATACGTTAAGTACAGTACGCCTATAACGCTTAAGAGCTTACGCCTCGGAGGTTTAAGCTACGCCCTTATAGGAAAAAGATCTAAACGCCTATTAAATAACGGCTTTATAAGTGGCTTTAGGAAGACCTAGAACGCTATATATATAAATAGGGCAATTTACGCTAGCTTATACCTGGTTTTACCTTATACGGCGATATAGCTATTTAGTCTACGATAAAAGATCTCGGGTATTCACGTTATATTCGACCTCGCCGTATTAATCTAAAAGAAGTCTATAAATATAAACGGCTCTTCTTCGCTATTAATATATTAAAGCTAGCCGGAGTCTATAAAGCCACGCCGGTCAGGGTCCTCGAAAAGGAGACCTTTATCTCCCCCTTAACCTATACCTCTTAAGCCTTAGTGCCCGGAAGGTCCGCCGGATATAAGAGGAGGGAACCGAAGATAAGATACTAGCCGGAGTATACGCCGTAGCGAGAGCCTTAGCAGCACCGAATCGATACTACAGGACCTACGCGGCCCTCGCGTGGATAGCCTAGCTTAACGCCCTAATAACCTGGACCGGAAATGCGGCCCCGAGGAAAGCCCTTATAAGGGACTAGGGTCGAACCTGGGCGGAGGCACGTAGGCCCTATACCTACGCCGTAGCGGCACTAAGCCGCCCCCCGATATAATACTCCCTCCGAAAATATAGAGGGCTACTAAAGCTATAAAGCATCGTACTCACCAAAATCAGATCAGAAAAGCTAGGCCTATAAGCCTTCTTAGTAAAAGCGAGGGTGCCGGGATTTCTAATAACGCGGTGCCCCTATAGCGACGGAGGGGTAGAAATAGCGGAGTATATAGTGCTTTAGTACTAGGATATAACCGAGGAAAAGCGTAGGGAGCTCTTCGGTACTATAGGGAGGCCACTCACGACTAAAGGGGATTTATACGACGTACTAGACTATAACACCGAAGCCGGGGCGATAGCTAAATAGTTCCTATAACGGAAGAGGCTTAACGACTTTCGCCTTACCCTTAAAGTTATAAAAGCCTACGAGAACATGGCGGCACCGTAGCGGGGAAGGAGTAATATAATAATCCAGTTAGTATTAAATAGGGGCCCTACTAGCAAGGACCCCGGCAGTACAGAAGCGTTATCGGGCTATAGCCCTCCCCCTCCTCTTTACTCCTCGTTAGCCTTATCCTTACCTCCCTCGGAGGCACTAATACCGCTCTCGATATACTTAAGGTCCTAGAACCGGTTAGCTATTCTGCTACCACGGGGGCGCTGTAGCGGAACCGAAAGGGGACCACGTATATAGTTATCTATTAGGATACCTACTATCGTTTTTATACGGCGGACGCGGCGGAGGATATCCTATAAGGTCGCCTCCACCGATAAGGTGCCGCTACGGCTATAACCGGAAGACAGCGCCCGAGAGACGGCCTATCTAAAGGATAAAGCCGCCGTCTTTAAGCGCTCCTTAGCCTAATAGGTTATTAGTAAGGCGCTACCGTGATATCATAAAGAGACTATTTACCGTAGCGATACTATCGCTATTAGTAGCCTTTACCGATATATACGGACTATAAATATTAATAAGACGCTATTACTGCTTCTTCGTAGCGGGGGGGACCTATTAACTAATTAGATTACCTCGATATACCGATAGCACTACCACGGTATAGTAACGGCTTATATCCATATAGGGGCGCTGGCTATTAGTATATTAGAAGTATACGGTACCGGTGCTAGTAGTATTAGCATAGGCGGAAATATCGTCTAGGTAATTACCTAGACGCTTACTATAATAAAGGTAATTACTATAGGTTAACCACCACGACACCACTTCGGCACTATTAGGGTATATATACGGTATAACTCGAATAGTACCTTACTTATACCGGTTATTATTATTACTAAAAGGAGGTATCTACGGATATTAGTATACTACTACCACGGTACCGCTATAATACAGAGATACTTATATTATGCTTTTATTTATAGTTAATATTAAGATTATTATTACTACTACTATTATACTACCTAGTTAACCCCACGCCACCGCCACGCTACCCACGAACCACCACGTACTAGTTCTGACTAAGGAAATTATAAATTAAGAACAGGAAAACTAGAAGATATTATTAGTTAGTATAACACCGCGACAGTAAGCCTTTAAGGCCGTAAGCGGGAATATAATAGGGGATACCTATAATATACTCTATAGCGTTATAAGAAGGAAAAGAGGAAAAAGAAAAGGACCTCGAATTCTATTATCTATCTACTATTTTTTCGGGTATAGACGGAGCCCTACCCTTCCTACCTATTACCGGATATAGAAGGCACCCCCCCCCCCCTAAGGGAGGCAGGAATGCCTACCTCGCCTTTTCTTTATTAATTAAATAGAAGGAATAATAGGCGCGGCCCCGGGGATATAGGGAGGCCGATATTAGTATACCACGGCCGCTATATAGCGGAGACCCCGCGGCACCCTTTCGGCCCCCGCCCCCTTACTAATAACCAACCTAGGCTAACCCGAACCATAGTCTACTACCCTTCCCGTTAGCTACTAGCCTAGAGGTATAATCCAGATACGCAGACGGGGTAAACCGGGGCTATATCGGCACCGCAGAGGCACCACTCTAACTAAGGATAAGTATAGAGGTTTTTCCCCTAAAGCCCCGGGTTTTTCCCCTCTATAGCCACCCGAGAAGGACCGTATAGTCTAAATAAGCTGTTATAGATTAGATAGGATAGCGGAGTAAGAATAATAAATAAATAAAATATATTAGAGCTCCTCCTAACGTCTAATAACTAGATTAATAACCTTATCGTTATAGCTAATAAGACCTAGGCTGTAAATAATCCGCTCTGGAAGTAGTGGGTAATAGTTCACGATATAGAACGCCCCGAAGACTTCCCGCTACTTCGGAGGAACCCTAAGAGATAGATATTTTAGGGCTATATTTTAGGGCGTATAAAAGGACCCTATTATATCCGGCCGAAGGAGTATAGAGGCGTTAACGGGGATAGATTCGTTAAGTTTATCTACCCGAAGATTAATAGCTTTATAGAAGAGCGACTGCTTTATAAGATATATTAGTATAACGGTGCGCCCTCCTATAGATCGCGGAAGGTTAAGGAGTAGCTTCGAGACTACGATATTATCTTAATTAATTACCCCCCCTACTCCCCTAATCTCGCTCCTATAGAGTATATGTGGTTTAAGATAAAGACGTGGATTAAGGACTAATATTTATAGTTATAGTGGATAGGAAGTAAAGAACTAAATGCTACTATTAAGGCTAGGAGGCTATTAATAGGAGGTTTTTAGAGTCTCATATTCGTACGATGTCGTAGCGCCTATATTAGGTTATTAAGAGGGATAGAGGTTATACAGATTTCTAATTTTTTTAACGATAGTATTAAGGATGGAATTATAATTTTTCTGCAGGTAAAAGTACTTAGAAATACTATTACTTTCCTCCTATATTGATGTGCTTCTACTTACAGGGTCCCTTATTATCTCTGGCCAGTCATTTTCGAGATATAGAGAAAAGTATTAAGCTAACGTTTCTAACCCCGGCAGAGGTATACTTTAGGCAATAGCGTAAGGTTAGAATCACAGATGCCTGGTAATTAATCATAACCTTGCCTTAATTCTCGTGATATAAAGTATTGCTTTTTTTTATACGTGGTAGACTATTATATGATGGCTGTCTCCTGTACCTTAGGTTGTTAAGGCGCCTAAGGAGGTACATTCTGTACCTTACCTACGTAGGCACCCTCGGAGGGGCGAAGGGCATTGCGATCGATACCTATGAACTGCCCTAAGTACGTGTACACCGTAAGTACCTATACGCACTACGTGAGATGTCAGAGACTTGAAAAACGCTTCCAACCTAAGGTAATTCTAGCCATTCACAGACCTGCCTACCTACGTATTCGTACAGGTACCTTACCTTAGGTAGGACCCTGGGATGTTTACGACTTGTACCCACACCAGCAGCAGAAACCGAGAAAGTCTTTAAACTGCAGTTTTCAACCCATAATACCTGTACTCTAAAAGTATCCATCCAGCATACCTACCAAAGACAGCAACTGCGCAATTACCCAGGTTCCCAATTTCCACTCCTTCCCACCACTCTGCAGCCTTGTAACCCGCCCAACAGCAGCCCGCCTAATCCCTGCAGGATCAAGGCCACATTCTGTCTGGTCTCCCGGAGAACTCGCGCTCTGGAATTCCACTGGGCGCCCTCGTGACACAAGGACTGCGACATCACGTTATTGTACCTGCGTTCGTATATCGTCAGCAACCTCCTCGATCTTCTCGCCCAGGTCCGTTGCTGTCCAACAACGTGGTCATTCAACATGAACTTCATCGGGTTGCAGATGGTGGTAACCCTCAGAAACCCTCCAGGGGTGAAGTTAAGGGGTACAGTGAGCGAGGTCATACCTGGGCAGAGCCTTGTTCTGAAAAACGGTAAGGCCTCTTCTCTTCGAGGCTTTCCCCCATATATAACATAAATAATCGCTTTGGACACCATCTGACGCGCGCTCTTCCTCTTCGCAGTTCATACCGTTGGCACCGACAAATGGATGCGTCTTATCGCCCTCGACGCGAACAACATAGCAGACGTGACACAGTATAAGGAGCCCGCTCCAGCGCCCAACGATTTCCCGTCTTCGGCTGCCACTCCCATGCCTGCTGCCATCGTTGACCAACCAGCTTCGCTTGTATTCGTCGACCCCGCCATCGTCAGTCTGGGGAAGAGGCCAGCTTCCGTCTCCCGAACGACGGCTACGGCTAGTGACTCCCAACCGCCACCGCAGCAGGTATCGCCTCGACAACGACAACGACAACCACCAGCACCTGAAGACCTCCCCGCACTCGACATGAGCACGGGTCCGCAGCCTGGGCAGCCGGGCGTGATTCCCGCTTACCTGGTCTCTGCTTCGAAGACACAGGCGATAGCGGCTAGTCTACAGGAGGAATTCAAATCATTGCACATTGGGAACGTCAACAAGTATTGCGAAACCCTCGGTGAGCAGAATGAGAGGAACGGCCAAGATTGGCCGGGACAGCCTCCAAAGAGAAAGAGCCGGAAATCGAGGCCAAACAAGACGGGACGGAACGGAAGACTGGAGGAGCCGCCAATGGACACTTCGGCAGCGGATACGGCGACATCGGCGGGCCGCGGGAAGGGGTGGAGGCAGACACCAATACTACGGAGCACCGCTTCGTTTCAGCCATACAAGGCCCTGAGAGGAAACGGGAAGAAGGCCATGGCTGACAGCGGATGGGCCTCAGGAGACGTCACCGAGGAGATGGGCGAGTTCGACTTTGAAGATAACCTGGCCAAGTTTGACAAGCGCAGCCTCTTCGACCAGTTACGGAGAGCCGATCGCGTGGACGAGGCAGATCGGCTTGTCTCGCACAACCGCAAGCCCAAACCCGGCGCGACGACGGGTGGCAAAAACTTCCATTACTCAGAAAACGTCCTGGACAGACCCTCGTCCACGAGGCTGAAGATGGCCGACTATATCTGGTCCAGCGAGGCAGATGACGGCGACGAGGGTGTGGAGGGGCTCAGCGGCCGCGACGTCAGGAGTAGTCTGAGCATGCGTCGGACAGATAGCAAGTCCGGCACAGCGAGACGGTCCCAGTCCCGAAAAGCCAGTGGGGCGGCAACCCAGCCGCAGTCCCGCATGCCGCCGGCCACGGCCCCTTTTCAGCCCGGCTTCTATCTCGTCCCGTCGAATCGCCGCGTTGAGACGGTCTCGGCACTGCAAATGCTCAACCTAGAGAACATTGCGGCCAACGAGATCGGGCTGACGGAGGATATGATGGCGGAGAACGCGGGCCGAGGCATCGCACAAGTCACGTTGACGGCGCTGTCGGATCCCGCGATCCAGCTCCGGCTCGGTACCGGAGGCCCAAATGGCCCGCACGTCAGCCCGGCAAGCATGGGTACCGTCGTCGTCCTCGCGGGCAACAACAAGTCGGGCATCCGTGCGGTGGCCGCGGCCCGCCACCTGCGCAACAAGGGCGTTAGCGTCCTCGTCTGCGTGGTCGGCATCGAGCGCGAGCAGGATCTGCTCGAAGACATGCGCCAACAGGTGCGCGTCTTCAAGAACATGGGCGGCCGTATCCACAGCAAGATCGAGCTCTTCGAGCACATCCGCAAGGCGTCGCATCCCGCCCCTCCCGTGACGCTCATCGTGGACGCGCTGCTCGGCCTCGCCATCTCCTTCGAGGAACTGCGCACGGGCGACCAGGCCACCGTGTACGAGCTCATCGAATGGGCGAACCGCAACGAGGCGTTCACCCTCGCGGTCGACGTGCCCACGGGGATTGACCCTTCGTCCGGCAAGGTCAGCATCATCGACGGCAGCCGCCTCTATGTGAAACCGCGGTACGTCGTCAGCATGGGGGCGCCCAAGAAAGGTCTCCTCGAGGCCATGACTCCCGAAGATGGTGACGACGATGGCCTCGAGAACGGCGGCGCAAACGGGGATTCCTCCCTGGTGGCCGACGGAGACGAGTGGAAGCTCTTTATCGTCGACCTGGGTCTCGGCGCCGCGGTGTGGAGGAAAGCCGGCACCAAACTCCGGCGAGGGGTCGACTTTGATGATCAGTGGGTGTTGGAGATGCGCTACCAAGGCATGGCAGACCCGGATGAGGCAGATTATTGATACTCGGGTGGCTGGGTCTGAGCGAGTTGGACGACATACTGGGAATGGAGAGATTTTCCGGCTCGATTCGTGAGTGGCTTTTTGCGGTTGAAGGTACAATTTTATCCAACCCCCCCCCCCCTTTTTTTTTTTTTCCAAGAATCATTTACACGTAGGTACAACACATTGGCGTTTGAAGCGGGGCATGACCGGGCGGTTAGGGAGGGTATGAACAGGCCATAAGAAAAGTTAACCCGCATGACCAAGGCGTTAGATGACACGAGGCGGCTTTTATCATTCTGCTTAAAAGGGAATAACAGATAATGAATATCCATTCTGAACCATTCAGATATCTGCAGTGCACCAGCACTTCGATTAGTAAGGCCATAATCTACGGATAAGAGGATTTATGGCTTTAGAGATGAGGATTATGGGTAGAAGGACGGACTTGAATGTCATATTCAGAACAGGGAGGAGCAACTGGGGCCACAGTCAGGGCTCGTGCTTACTCTATGTATTCCCGTATATATTATGGCTTAAATATTATGAGGCACCCTGTAATTGTAATTAATATATTATAAGCTGAGAGGGGGCAAGATGGAGAGGGACTAGGGATTAAGTGTCAGTGAACATACTCCATCCCTCTAGAAAGACTTGCATCCTGAGAAGCTTCCTGTCACTTCAGGTTCAAATTCACGATGACAAAGGTCATAGCAGAAAGAAGGAGAGATTAATAATATGCCTATTCACACCGGAGATAAGAGCGATTTTGGTGCTGATTATCACCGATTAATTACCGGGAATGTATCGTCATTCACCTGTTTGCCACAGACCTACTGGATTGTTTGCCTTGTTGAAATTTTCAGCCTATAGGTACGGTACTTCCAGGAAGTCGTTGTCTCAGGATTCGTTCTATCTGTACGGATATCTCAGTACGGATAGGTACCTAATGTGGGGAGAAGTAACTACCTTAGTTGGTTCCGGTGAAGGGGAGCACATTTCGGTGTCTGACAGGCAGCTACAGTACCGCGTCCAGCGCATGCGTGGCCAAACAGTTGCCTGAAGTCCAGAGTGGAACATGTTCGAAGCTTCCGCAGGCATTGAATCATAGAGCTAGGTAGGGGACCCATCCTCGGCAAGAACGATGTGCCAGGCCATATCAGTCCATGAGGTACTTTGTATTTGGGATGACATAATCTTGTCTCGCCTCGCATCATTCTTATTCCGCCCTATACTATGATCTCATTGGCCCGCTCCACTATATCCAGCTCTTGCCTCGCAGGTTCCAGGTCATCCGTGGGTTGAACTCTGGACAGCTCTCCAGATAACCACCTTCCAACTTTCCACCTTAACTTCCAATCTTAAACCTCAATCTCTTCGCCTCTTCCAACCCCTGAAGAGCTTCACGAATCCCCCTACTATTCCCTTTTATCCACGTTCTAACGAGGATCTGGGATCCCTACAGACCCTTTGATCGCTCTGTTCACAGCACAAACACGCAACCTCATCCTTTCAACGGCATAGAGCAACCGACCAAAGATGGCGGATCACCCAGAGCACAAGAAGAAGGTCAACCTCATGTGAGCATGCCCATGCTATCTTTCACTTTTCTTTTCGCTCCGGTATATTTAATGCTAATGGATTCCAGGGACGCCTCGGGCGCTGAGGTCAAGGATGTTCGTAACTTCACCCGACCCCTCTCTATACACCCACCACCCCAGAGCGAAGTCGGAACTGACAAGCATGACAGCAAGATGATACCGCGACCGCCATTCTCAAGAAGAAGAAGAAGCCCAACCAGCTCATGTACGTGCATGAAGACAGTGTTACTTGAAAACAAAAATTAGTTCATGGAGCTGACCTGAAATCCAGGGTCACCGATGCAGTAAACGATGACAACTCCATCATTGCCCTTTCCGAGAATACTATGGAGCAGCTCCAGCTTTTCCGTGGCGATACAGTTCTTGTACGCGGCAAGAAGAGGAAGGATACCGTGTTGATTGTTCTGGCGGACGAGGACCTCGACGACGGCAGTGCTCGCATCAACCGTGTTGTCCGCCACAACCTCCGCGTCAAGCATGGCGACATCATCACCATCCACCCCTGCCCTGACATCAAATATGTATGCATATCTATTCAGAAGACCGAGTTTTTATCAAAGACGCCAGCTAACTCTTTCCCCAGGCCAAGCGAATCGCAGTCCTGCCCATCGCCGACACCATCGAGGGCATCACTGGCTCGCTTTTCGACGTCTTCCTTGCCCCCTACTTCCGGGAAGCCTACCGACCTGTCCGGCAAGGGGATCTCTTCATCGTCCGCGGTGGAATGAGGCAGGTAGAGTTCAAGGTCGTTGAGGTTGACCCTCCCGAGTACGGCATTGTTGCCCAGGATACCGTCATCCACTGCGAGGGCGAGCCCATCCAGCGTGATGAGGAGGAGAATAACCTCAACGAGGTTGGCTACGACGACATTGGTGGTTGCCGGAAGCAGATGGCCCAAATCCGTGAGATGGTCGAGCTGCCTCTCCGTCACCCGCAACTCTTCAAGTCCATCGGTATCAAGCCGCCCCGTGGTGTGCTCCTCTATGGGCCTCCTGGTACTGGTAAGACACTGATGGCTCGTGCTGTCGCCAACGAGACCGGTGCCTTCTTCTTCCTCATCAACGGCCCCGAGATCATGTCAAAGATGGCCGGTGAATCCGAATCCAATCTGCGCAAGGCCTTCGAAGAAGCCGAGAAGAACTCCCCTGCCATCATCTTCATCGATGAGATCGACTCCATTGCCCCCAAGCGAGACAAGACGAACGGCGAAGTAGAGCGTCGTGTCGTATCTCAGCTTCTGACCCTCATGGATGGCATGAAGGCTCGCTCCAACGTCGTCGTCATGGCTGCCACCAACCGGCCCAACTCCATCGACCCGGCCCTCCGCCGCTTTGGTCGTTTCGACCGCGAAGTTGACATCGGCATCCCCGACCCCACCGGCCGTCTCGAGATTCTTCAGATCCATACCAAGAACATGAAGCTGGGCGACGATGTCGACTTGGAGCAGATCGCTTCCGAGACCCACGGTTACGTCGGTTCGGACGTTGCTGCCCTCTGCTCTGAAGCCGCCATGCAGCAGATTCGCGAGAAGATGGACCTCATCGATCTCGACGAGGACACCATCGACGCCGAGGTTCTCGACTCTCTCGGCGTTACCATGGAGAACTTCCGCTTCGCCCTCGGCGTTTCCAACCCCTCCGCCCTCCGCGAGGTTGCCGTTGTCGAGGTGCCCAACGTCCGCTGGGAGGACATCGGCGGCCTGGAAAGCGTCAAGCAGGACCTCAAGGAGAGCGTCCAGTACCCCGTCGACCATCCCGAGAAGTTCCTCAAGTTTGGCCTTTCTCCGTCCCGCGGTGTTCTGTTCTACGGACCCCCCGGTACCGGTAAGACCATGTTGGCCAAGGCTGTCGCCAACGAGTGCGCTGCCAACTTCATCTCCGTCAAGGGTCCCGAGCTTCTCAGCATGTGGTTCGGTGAGTCCGAGAGCAACATTCGGGACATCTTCGACAAGGCTCGTGCCGCTGCCCCCTGCGTCGTCTTCCTCGACGAGTTGGACTCGATCGCTAAGGCCCGTGGTGGATCCGTCGGTGATGCGGGCGGTGCTTCCGATCGCGTTGTCAACCAGCTCCTGACTGGTAAGTAAACAATTAGGCGTCTTGATGACAGACAAGACAGTCTCGGAAATCTTGATGGAGCTTCTTGCTAACTTTGTCCCCGTAGAAATGGACGGCATGACCTCGAAGAAGAATGTGTTCGTTATTGGCGCCACCAACAGGCCTGAGCAGCTCGACCCCGCTCTGTGCCGTCCCGGCCGCCTGGACTCCCTCATCTACGTTCCCCTTCCCGATGAAGCCGGTCGTCTCAGCATTCTCACGGCGCAGCTCCGCAAGACACCCGTCTCCACCGACGTTGACCTCAACTACATCGCCTCCAAGACCCACGGTTTCTCTGGTGCCGATCTGGGCTTCATCACCCAGCGCGCCGTCAAGATCGCCATCAAGGAGTCTATCAACGCAGAAATCGAGAGGCAGAAGGCTCACGAGGCCGCTGGCGAGGAGGCGATGGATGAGGACGCCGAGGATCCTGTCCCTGAGCTGACCAGGCGCCACTTCGAGGAAGCCATGCAAATGGCCAGAAGATCAGTTACCGACGTCGAGATCCGCCGGTACGAGGCCTTTGCCCAGCAAATGAAGAACGCCGGTCCCGGCGCATTCTTCAAGTTCCCCGAAGGTGGCGTCGATTCTGGCAGCGCCGGCGGCGCCGGCAACAACTTTGGAGATGCCGGCAACGATGATGATCTCTACGACTAGATGAGTAGACGGGCTCTCTAAACGCGTTCATTAATGTGGGATTGGGTCTCGTTGTATTTTAGTTATTTTTCTCTTTCTAGTCTTCGTCACGTGGGCATTATCACGCAGGCACACGCACAGATGGGTGCGGGCTGAATCGAGGCATCTTCGTCTTATCTGGCCGGAGCATCATCTGGGGATAAGGAGTTGATAGACAGGTCGTGATAATTGCAGTTTGTTGCCCGATTTCCTTTTTTTTTCCTTTTTTTCTTTTCCTTCCGGTGATGATATAGTGATGCAGTAACCTCTGCATCCCCATATGGATCGTCCTACTCCCCCCCTGAGCTTGGTCTGTCGCTTAGAATGAGTCCCATACTCTAGCAAATCGTACTATATATAGTTAACAAGAACTTGAAGCAAGACTTGCGTTCATATTTTTGTTTATCACCAAAGGAGCCATTGTTTCTTCTTTATAAAAATGTTATATTAGTAAAAACAGCACCACCTCAACTCCTGAATAAACACCACCCTAACTAGGATCTATTGATGCACGAAAGCGCTGTAGTCGAGGTTTTACTCAGCTCAGCTCTGGTTGGCCGTGTCGTCCGTCTTCATAAGTGCCATCCATGCCTTGGAGCGCGGCATCGATGTGTATATAAAATTAGCCCGATTTTACCCCGGTGGCCATGGCCTTCATCAAAGCCGCCGGGCTTCCATTGATTCCGAAAGCATGCCCACACTTTCAGTGTTATTTGTATAAGGAGTCTTTCGTAATGAATTTTACCCTTTTTCTCTTCCTCCTGTTTTTAATCCAGGGAGCGTTGTATGGCGCGTAGTCAAGGTGGAGTTTGTACATCCTGTATCCCCGCTCCCGAGCGATATAGACCGGTATTGGAATATTGCAGATGTCGGGATGGCACCCTCCTTTGGGCGCCACCGTCGCTGGGCTCGCTTGGTAGTCTCTGTTATTCGCTTCACGTCCTCCCCAAGCCAGGGCGCCAAGCTCGCCTGCCTCCGCAGACTGGTTGCGGTGCTCCGAAAAGATTCGAAAAGACCAGCAATAAAAAAAACAATCCGGGAGCGGATCAGGAAGATTATTTCTGGCTCGGGAGGCCGCCTTGAAAGCCTGACTCAGAGTTGACCTAGACCCTGCCGTCTTCGCCGACCTCGCAGATTTCCTCCAGACTCTCGCGAACAACCTTGAGCATCTCCTCGACCACGGCGGTGGGGAGCGCGAGCGTCGGTTTCCCGTCGGCAGCGACTGCGAAGGAGGAGGCAGAGGGTGCGGAGGTAGATGTTAAGGGGGCGGGCGAGGACGCGGCAGGGCTGCCGGAGACGCCGTTAGTCTTCGTGCCGTTAGCCTTGTGTGCGTCCGGGGCAGCCTGGGGCCGGGTGAGGGTGTCGTGGCGGACGTCTTCGAGGACGCGGCGGAGGAGGGTGGGGAACGTGGTGACGTCGCCGGAGCGGAGCATGTCGAGAGCGTGCGACTGGACGTGGGTTGGCCAGTTGGCTTTGTTTGCGTGGAGGGCGTGGAGGAGACGTTCTTGGATCCTTTGTGAGGGGGGAGAAAGTCAGTTATGGAGAAGAGAACAGAAATCGGAGACAGCAACAGGGAAGTAGTAGACCGGTGGCAACGGCGGCTGTGTAGAGGGTTCAGGAGATTGAAGATGAAGCTTGGGGCTACATACCTTTGGACGTGGCCTTCCTTTAATAAGACGGCGTTGATCTGAGATCGTAGGTCCGGGTCGAGGGTGGCAGGGGAGTAATCTGCCGCTGAAGGCGGTACTTTGACCGGAGGTGAGGAAGGGTTGGGCGACATACTGAAGAGGGTAGATGTGTGGATTTGATGAGAGTGGTATGAGGAGTGATGCAGAGCAGAGTAGTTTAGACGAGGCTGGGGGATAGCAGCAGGTGACTGCGGAAGGGGAAGATGTTAGGGACACGAGAGGGTTAGAGACAAAATGGTCATGAGACTAATTGATCGGTTTCTAGAGATGTGTCTCTCGAAGCTGGTGACAGATGTAGGGTAGTTTTGCTCTTTGGGATCGTGACGGGGAAAGTCGTCAGTTGGCTCTGCTCTGTAGATTCCTTCTCGAGGCTGTTGCTAGGTGTCTTTCTTTGTCCAGGGAGGCCAGAATGCATTCGAAACAAATCGAAATGCATGTGAACCATCTGTAAACTTTACACACCAGAGCTCAGTTCCCAAACGGCTGGTGGAAAGGAAAAGGAGGCATAACTTCAATCAGCCAAGGTGAAATAGCCAGTTGCAACTGACGAGGCTGGCTTAACAGAACCCTGCTCTTTTTTACTGGAGAGGATGGCGGTGGATGTGGATTGGAAGGGGCGAGGCTGACGACCTGCAGAAGAAGTTGACACGGATATGGGGGATGTGGGGTCACCATATTTCCTGATTGGGCAGGGGCCATGTGGGGGGGGGAGGGGGGGGGTTTCAAGCGTCCAGTGCCATATGCCATGCTCGACACGACCTCTTCCGTAGCCTCGATACTACTACTCCGTACGTTTCTTGAGCCTCATCGAACCAACGCCGGGACTCTTCCTCTTTTTCCCAATCGGTATGAGGGCTTCCCGGCTTCTTATTACCCGGTTGCAATAGCGAGATATGAATCTTAGTCAGTCTCCAGAAGAGGCTTTCGCTTCGGCTGGAAGTTCTTACGCTCTCAACATCCGAGGATCTTTGACAGCGAATATACACATATTCATTGAGCAGATAATCTTCTCTAAGATCTCACATTGCTTCAAATTGCTTTATCCACTTACTTGGGGAGACTTTAACCTTGTTTTCTCGACCACGGTTTTTGATTCGAGACTTAGGCAAGGTGTCGGAGCTGCTGTTATCCGTCAAGCACTTTTAGGCCTTTTACGGCAGTTTGGAGAAGACTCTTCCCTGGCCATCGACCATGTGCGTACATAGACCAGGGTCGTTGCAGTCTCCCTTTTGCAGTCAAGCGGTACACATTCAGCCGATGTACCCAGCCTCGTACGCGTCTATCAACACAGAACTACACTCCCGGCCTTTCCCTCCCGAGAGCCGGATGAGACTGTCAATGACAGGCGTATGTCTCGGGGTGGCGGGAGACCATCGGCCCGTACCTGGTTCGGAAGCCAAGGCAATTCATCGTGATTGCTTTCGCCGGCACCCCCGAGAGGGCGAATACCCACTCGCGCCGACAATCACTGCCTGATAACGACTATCCCGGAGATCGTTCACTGTCTAGCCCGTACTGAGCAGCGGCCCCAGACGGGACACCAGGACATGGAGGCTGATCGCGGGCTGGATCTTTTACTCCGTACTCCGAGTCGCCGACTTGTATGCTCGCTGGTCGTTCTCTATGGTGCACTCGATACCATGGCCGTTCCCCGTCGAGCAAACTTTAGCTAGCTACCCAGCTGATCTTCGCCACAACGCTCACCGGTCAACCAGAGATGTCGTCTGCCCCCTCCCTCCCTCCACAAGAGGAATGAGCGGTCGGGCATCCTTGGGAAACCTTGTGATCTGGAAGTCCTCGGGTGCGTCCATGTGTTGCTCTCCGATTCGGCCGGAGTAACTCCCGGTGTCATTGCGCGGCGGGTTAGAACCCTCAAAAAGGAAGGAACCCCCCCCCCCCCCCCGGGTGGGGGGGGGGTTCATATTATGGCCCGCCACAGCGAAGCCAAAGACTCCGCCATTTCCTTCTGCTCAAGGCCAGCAAAAGGGAATCAGAAAACGAATAGCAGAAAGGCAAAAAAAATCTTGATATGTGGTGTCTTTTGCGCCTCCATCTCCCGTTGGTCCACAACCCTCGCTTCACCGCCATCTTGCCTGCATAATCCATGTCGGCCGCCATATCCTCCCCGCCGGATCCATCATCAATGCAAGTTACCTATTAGCCGCTCTGATCTCACTCCGCAATGTGACCTCTCAAAGAATTCAACGCCATCTACGTCCTCTTTGCATCATACAGGCTATTTGCCTGGTCCCGGGACTCCGGTAGTGCGCTCCTGCTCCTTGCTAGCTTTGATATAATATCCCATCCATGTTGCATGCCGCATGGGCCCAGGAATCCATCCTTGGACGAGCAGAGCGTCTCACCGATCTCGGGGTTCGAGTCTTCCGAGGTAAGCAAGCACTGGCAACGCAGACAGACTTGCCATGGCAATGTGCAAGCGGTAAGCCTGGTAAACATCGCGTTAATTCCATGTTGGACAGATGAGCCTCTTCGTTATCCACGGTGAGCTGCCGATCACAATTTTTTGAACTCCTCCGCCTTAGATTGTGGTTGGACGTGCCGACATCAACATGGAGCTCTATCAAGCCGATCGCCGAAGTGCCATCAAGGCGGTGCGATGTGAAGCCCGAAGGCTGTTTGTTGTCCAAAGCCGTGCAGAACTCCCCTCGTTTCCTAGTGGTGCAGTCTCCGGTATATGGACACCCGTCGGTTCAACGACGAATTGCCTACGGGATTATTATTTTCCCAGTTCTTCGCTTGATCACGTTGATATACCATGTGGCTGGGACTTGACCCATGGCTAGGTGGTCACTGTGGTGTGGAGTGGCCCTACGCACTCGTAAAGGGCCTTTAACTAGGACCTATTGTCTCCACCAACATCACGGCGACGCAGTATCATAGTTCGCGAATGACCCTTTCCACTTCATGCGCCGCATGGAGACTGCGGATACCTTCTGGACTCTCGATAACGAGACCGCTCCGCATGCTATTTTCCGCCCTCGGTGCTCCATACAAAGTAGATGGCCATCACCGGCCATGAGTTGGATGATCATTTCAAACACCACTGGGGCCACATCATACCTCTACACGTAGAGAGGCGCAGGGAGGCGGGTGGGCTGAACCGTGTCTCGGGTAGGAAAGAAACAACATCTAGTTCAACCTCCAACCACCCTGAGCTTCCTACCGGATGGTAGCGAGAACCTCACTTCATAGGCTCATGCGACTACGAGGTAGTTCGTAGTTCCCGTCACTGGAGAAATATCGCTAGGTTCACGCAAAATCGTGCATTGTGGCGAGAAGCTGGACTCTCGTTCAAGTCTTAGATTCAGCCAATTATATCACTTACATGCCGTGTGGGTTTGCCAATCTTGCCAACAGACGAGTCCCAATGGTTTGGTTACCATGATTCAGAGACATTTCTGGAGATTGGCGGTTGTTGGCTCGATAGTTGGAAATGCGGTGGGTGTAAATGCCAGAAGCAAACTTGAGATCCGGCTGTCCTTCGATTTCGACATATCACACGCAGGCCAGCACTTACACTACAGAACACCATACATACGGCACTACGGGAATCTCCGACCCAGAATTAACCAGCACGGAGAGCGCGAGCCATGGCTCGGTCATTGCTCGTTGTCCCTGAAGTAACAGCCCAACCAAGCTGCCTCGACAAGCAAAGACCCAGTTTCCCGGAAATAACCTAGCATGATCGTCAGCATACATAGGATAGCCCTAAAGATGTCCTGTCCAATGTCGAGACGCTTGGCCTCAAGATAGCGCGCACAGGCGAATCCCGCCCGGCACTGACAGCAGCCCGTGCTGTCGAGCTTCGCGTGGCGAGCAGCCCTCTTTCTACCGTGGCTTGAGCCAAGCCAGTCGTTTCCTGCCTAGAACTTTCGGATCAAGCAAGGGAGAGATAAGGTATCTCCGCACCAACGCAACATCAACGTCGGGGATAAGGCATAGGGCGCCTCTCCCCCCCCAGTACAGAACAGAACAGAACCTCATGCAATGGCAGCCTGGCGCCACAGACATGCCCGCATCGAACAAGATGTTGGTTTCCGAATTGACAGTGATAAGCTGCCGTAGGAAACATCACCATGTAGTCTCGGCCGGTGTTCAAGCTTGTTCTCGGCTGCCTGCTTGGGTCCCGCCTGGAGAAAAACCGTATAGGCGGCTTGGCTACTCGCGTCCCGTTCGGGACATGGCTGGTTTTAGGTAACGCATTCCAGCTGATATTTCCTCTCCCTACAAGTCCTCGCCGGGCGTCGAAGTACGAAGTATCACGAGAGGGCGCCTTCCTGACGAGCTGCCTCCCTTAAGTGCCGAGAGTTACACTATCACAGCCAACCCACGGGCAGGCACTAGGTTCCCCAAAGTTCTAGAAGAGAATGAGAAGACAGAAGACTAAACAACAATAACGTCTGCAGAACCACGCGACTTGGGGACGCGGGGGCCATTGGGAGTTGTGGTACGAGAAGGCGAGACTGGTCCGTCCGCTGCGACCGGCCGCTGCCTGCTTGGATGTTTGCTACATCCCTAAATAAAACAAACCCGCTGAACGTGGGGTAAAATGCGGGCAGAGGAACGTCCCCAGGTCAGGTTACTCGGTAACTATTCGTATGTGACTTGTATCCGCACCTTTGGTCGTTACCGTGTCCGTACTTGCCGGTGTTCCCCAGGGAGCTTTGCGTAGACTGTAACTGGAGCTTACAGTGGGTATAGTGAGAGACAACTCGTGTCTTATGCCTCGAAAAGCGGAAACGTCTTCTTGACGAGCACCATTTCCTGTATCCGATTGATTCTGATTTATGTGGCATGGAAAACCATATGGTGTGACGGAGAGAGAAAGTACCCAACAAACGAACCGAGTCTTTGTGTGTACATGGGTCGTGTTAAAAATCAGAACCTGGAAGGGGGCGGGAAAATTAAAGGAGATGCGATAAAACCCAAGTATTCCGTTTCTTATCGACTGTACGAAGTAACTTCATACGAACCTGGAATGAGACTGGCGGTCGGTGTACTAAACCATTCTTTAAGACAAAGTTCCACCGCATCGTGGGCTTCCTTGTGCTCAGGTCGAGACGTGGCATTCCCTTTCTTTGCCGTCAACATGTGCTCCCCCGAATCTAAAACCGCAAAGTTGGATATGGTACACATATGGTGTTGATAAAGTGGTACGGGGTCGTAACGGCTTGATCCCAAGGGCACGGTACCAATGAGAGGAGAAGAGAATTTGATCTGGGGTAGTGCGATGAGGCTGAAGAACAAGGAACGTCACGATAGTGGGGTTACCTGGTGAAGTAGTCACCTAATCCGGGAATACTCCATAATGGGAAGTAATTATTAATCAATTCTTCCATCTCACCGATCTTTATCCCCAAAGAGGGGTGGGCTAAAGCTTCCAATCCAACCATGTCCATACACCAGGAAGGAGGACTTCAACACTAGGCACCTTACCTTACTCACACCGAGTCAACACGACCCAACGAGGTCGAGGCCCACGATGAATGGAACGAAGCAGCAGGATGGGTCTCGGCCGGGATCTTAGCGAGTCTCAAGTCCGCTACGCTACGTCATGCCATGCTTCCTTCCCCGAGCACAGATTACGAAGCGAAGTTACGCTCGTGTCGTGCAGCTGTTTGACATGCCCGAACACCACGCGGGTTGTGAGAATATAAAATATACCGGTACCTACGGATATGCAGACAGGCATATGTGCCAGCCCTTCGTACGGTGATGGATCTTCGATTTCCTATCTGCTCTCTTTCCCGTCTTCCGTTCCTGGGGGGGGGGGGGGGTTGGTTTATGTTTTGGTGTCCAAGAGCAATCTGTCACATCACCCTGGCCAGTGTGGACGGAAGACAGAACCGGGGGTCGCCGACCGGTGTACTTGATGACGGAGCGAAAGGTGTGCGCTGCTTACCAACACCACCTACTCGTACGGAGTACAGCCGACAACCATGGGTGTGTTGTAGTTACCTCTGTGCGTTTATCCGAAGCTTTGCATGTCGCAGTGCCTTAACGAGGACCAAGCGAGGCGGGCCTGAGTCAACGGGGCCCGCATACGCACCCGAACGATCGGGCGATGGCAGGGACACAAGTGGCATCGCAAGGGGTGTTGAGAAAAGTAACCATCACGCGAAGATACCGGCGCACTTTGAGGCGGTTTTGTTGTCGACTCGAAGGAACATGGGGGGATGATGAATCTTGAAAGTGAATACAAACCACGTCGACGGTATTACATGTCAAGCGAAGTCATTGGAGCGGCTGCGGGAGGAGCATGGCAGTTCGAACATGCCGGGAGTAGGCCACCGGTCTCATGCCCCACGCAGACATGTACGAAGTAGAAACATGGGCACCATTGCAGCTTCCTCCCAGCGAAAAGATGTCGGTACTATTCGCGTAAAAAAAAAAAATCTTTTTTGACGTGACGAGGCGCTCTGAAGCAAGGGGGTTAACATGTGCCGACAGGGGCTTTGTACTGTGGCGGGATGGGGACCGACGTGACGGCGGTCAAACCCGGGGACCCCGTGGAGTCAGGATGTCACAGAATCTCTCGAAGGATCAGATACGATGTCAAGGACGGACGAGTATGCCCTACCAAGACCAAGGGTATGTACATGAATTTGCGGTGCTCAATCAAGCAAAGTGATGCCTCATACCGGGACCAATTGTCGAGCGGCCCGGTGTGGCGGCTTAATTAATATATCGCGCTGAAAGCCAGCCCATTATGTACGTACGTACCGCCCCACCCTTACACCGATTTTAATGAGGTGCTTTGGTCCTGCCTGACGCCTTTCCGAGATGGGAAGATCGATGAGGAATATTGGAGCCGTTACGGGATACCTAATAAAGGGAGAAAGTACATACGCATCTCGGGTGATGTGCATTGGGAGGAAGGGCAGGGCAGATTTCAAGGATGTGGATGTATCTCCCCAAGGGGGAACCCGCACTACAACGTACGGAACGGCATTGGGCCGATTTCCCGTCAGGTTTGGATAAAAATCTGTCCACGTCCGCATCCGTCTCGACGCCAGCAGGACGCCGCCAGATAAGCATGTGGAGACCGCAACGTGGCCGTGGCTTTCGTTAAGAATACGTATCCGTGGATGTTATCAGATGGTCCTCGCCAATGTCACCTCGAGGCTATTTCCACGTCGGCACTGGTTTTGCGTCCTTCCACCGTCATTCAGCCCAGCATGGCCATACGTTGTACATACGTGGAGGCACCGTCAAGGGGACACGACTCCCGGCCCGCTATTAGCCATTCCTAAAAACAGCGGACATTTTTCTCGTTCGTCCAACCGGGAAAAGACCTAACTTATAATTTGACCGCAGACAACTTCTGTGTATCGAATCACACCAGGTGCCTGCCCATCAACGTGGGAGAGGGCTGGATAATTCCAAGGCCACGACTTGTTACATTTGACTCCAGAGTGTAGTTATATCCGTGAGTGTCTCGGACTCAAAGATCTTTAGCCCCGGTGGGGGGGGGGGGGACCGCGTGATGAGAAACTACCTAATCTCAAGGACGGGCGTTCCCATAAGGGCGTCTCGAAAGAGCCGTGCTCGAAACTGTGACAAGAGCTGCAGCACATGGAGCTCGGTGACGCCGGCTTTCGCTGACTCGAGTCAAATGAGACAAAGAGAAGGGCATGGTATGGTGGTGATGGTGGTCTGGTCAACCTCCCCCAATTTCCCTCGCAATGAGTAGGGGTGGCAGTTAAGGTGGAGCTGGGGTCGGGGGATGCGCTTTGGACAGGGTACTTCGTACGTGTCCAGTAATTACTGTCATATACATAAGCACAACCCTATGAGTATGAAATTTCCGTACGAAGTAGGAAATTAAGGAATGCGTCGAGATCAATGGTCAGTCGAGGTTAGTACTCAAGATGTACGAAGGAGGTAGGTAATAAGGTCGTCTTCAGGGTACAACGTACATGCATGTCCGCTCCTGCACCCACCACCACGATACAACGCACGCACCATAACAAGGCGGTGAGGGACTGGGACGCTGCCGTTTGGTTCGATCCCCTGCGCCCTGGACCTTGTCACCTCTAGATTGTGTCAAAGTGTCATCATCCCGTCCCGGCACGAAGACGGACTAACGAAGTACGAAAGTACGAAAGTACGAAAGTACGAAAGTACGAAAGTACGAAAGTATGAAAGTAGGTATGAAAGTACGAAGGTACGAAGGTACTTCTTCGTACCTTACCTTAGGTAACAAAAAGTAGGTACTTCAAACCTTTGTACCTACAGCAGATGTCTGTCCCCATGCCAAGCCGCACCGGTTGGCGAAATGCAAGTCTGATCACGCCTTTGGCGTCGACTCGAACCCTAATGGGGACCAGAGGTGCGGAGTGCTTGTCGGTCTGGAACCTTTTGTTTCGTCACTGGCGAGACCATTCCCCGGATTGACTTCTTAAAGAGAATACCTACAGGTGCTGCAGGAGCTAGAAATCACCTGAAGCCGCACTCTTTTAACGTGGATATTTTGGCAATTTTGGGCAGCTCCCATAAGTCGTGATCTTTGCAAATGTTTTTATGGTCAAATCCAGTCTCACTCACCCTTGTTTTCTCGCGGGAGCTTCCACCACGAGGTATGGCTGCCCTGAACCGGGAGCGGTTTGAGCCTCGACTTCAACTCAAGATGGACGTGCCGAGGATACATACACGGCTGACGGGACGGGACGGAAAGACAGGGGAAGGTTATAACCGTGCCCGAGGTACAAGAGTTACCTAGTACCCGAGGATTGGGTAGAGCGCATATGCGAATGAACCCCCTCGAGAATGAGGGAGATGACATGCCAGTGATGCTTTGTAAATCAAGATCAAAAGAGAGGGGGGGGAGGGTCAAGGATATGGCATAAAATCACGATGGGTAAGGAACAGGGTAAAAGGCCGTGGCGCAGTCGATATCGGCAGCGGCAATCTCGAAAAGAAGCCTACCAACGGTACTATCCGAAGAAGTGGCGTCCTGAGTTTCTGTTCTACAACGTACACGTGTAGTGCCAATCCTATACCAAATCTGTTGGGATAAAAGCAAGTGCCGAGACGAGGCGGTATCTAAAGAGCAGCATCTCTCTTGTGGACATTCCATCCCCCAAACCAAAACTACCTTGGCCGGCGAAGTTTTGGGTAGGTAGCCCATTAATAGTTAGGGTCGCGGTAAGACCTGTATTTAATTGTAAGGTAGGGGTAACGCGACGAGTTGTGTTTGAGCCGCTAGATTGAACTTGGCTGGTACGCTCACGGCGCCCGTCACGTACTGTAGTAAGTACAAGGGAATAAGAAATATGCCGCCTGGGCGCCTCACGGGAGCGACGACGATCAAAATCACATCACATCGTCGTCGAATCCTCATCGTCCCTGGTCGGAGGATCTACCACTCCGTAATTATTCGTCCAATTGACGAGGACCCTGGAGGAGAAGCAAGTCAGAGACCGGACGGGATCTCACGGGACGGCAACGTGGGAAACCCAGTGCGGCCGCATACATTGGCACGTCCACTATCCCCATTATGGGGGTCGTGGTGGTCCTTGTCCGTCACGGACGAAGCTAGGGGACGACGGACGAGACCCCCCCGCGGGAACAAGAACATGGGTGTGGGTGTTGTGCGCAATCGAAATCTCGTCAAATTTTCCTCTCGTCACCTCGTCTTTCGTACTATACGTAATAATTAATAACCCACTCAGACAGCCTCTTTAACAAATTCGAACGGATGAAGTGCCTGAGGTAGGCATGGACCGGAGTACCTGCATGAGTCTTCGAGAACTCGACTTCGTAGGTGTCCTGTCAAGCCCTGACCTTACCAGAATACGATGAAATTGCGCCGCTTCTGACTGAATTGTCTCGATGAAATCCACGGCATGGGAAAGGAGCTATGCACACTGCCCGGAGGTTTCCGAGTAGGGAAGGGTTTGTTCGCCGGGATGTGCGTGCACAGAGCGTCTGTCTCCCTTTATTACTCCGTAATTAATTATTTCGTACCGTCTGCCTACCTACCTCAGGTACGTTGTAGGTAGGCTACCTTCCTATGCGGATACCGACTTCACGGCCCGGTTCCCTTTGATTTCTGCAACTCGGATATCAACTACGGAGTACTGCCCCTCAGACGGGTCTGGCAATGCGATTACCTCCCCTTTCCCCCTTGGTACGAGATCTAGACGGCGACGAGGGGTCCCTACCTTACATAGGTACCTACATACCTACCTTACTTAAGGCGGTCCGGAGGTCTGTGTTGATGCTGCTACCTTGTTATGCTTGTCATAGTAACCTTGCCTGCCGGTGTGCTACGTGCATATTGTATATTGTACTTACTTACCTTACATTGCCTGCTGATTTTGACAGTTTGTGGAGTACGGATACGGAGATGGACTCACTCGCAGCTGTCGCCGATGCTTATTTTACCTATGTTGTACCCCTAGGAGGGGGTGTCGAGTCGCAGCCTGCTCCCGATCTTCCATACACTTTGTCATGCCGCTGTCTCTGAGGTATCGGGAGGCTTGCTGTTTTGTTTGTAACTACCTATCTTACTTCGTACTCGTCCCCTTGTCGACTGTGTGTGGTTGTCGCTTGAGCGCCATTCAGCCCCTGATAGACGGTTCGATGTGCCTGCCTAACCTCGCCACCTGTCTCTCTTCGGGCAGCAGATGTTGGGCCTGTCGAGTAAAGGATCATATATACCAGCCTGGCTGTGGCTCGAAATAGAAATAGAAAGTGAAGAGGTCATCGGGTATCAAGATTGAGGCGGTATTATCATGTTATCGGCCAGATATCCAAGGTAAGTGAGGTAGGTACCTACCTTAGGTAGGCGAAGAAGGTATCAAGTAAGAGGGGAAGGAATATATGTATTTGCCCCCTCCCTCTTGAGATCTCAGACCGGCAACTAGCGGTTAGTTACTCTCCCGGTTCTTCTTCTACTACCTGCCTTACCTTAGGTAGGAGATAATTACGTAGATACGGAAGGTACCTTATCCATTACTGCCTCAATCCATTTCATTGTCGCTCACCTACTTGCACCTTCCTTGTCCCATTCGATATTCCCGCCATTCCTCTCCTCCCCCTTTTTCCTCCTTGGGAATTATACAGTTACACCCCTCTGTCTCATCTTCTTCCCTTCCGGTATTCTACTTCTTCGAGCTTCATCTCCTGCCATTATTCCCCCACCCAGACAGTTCTAGGAATAAAGTCATATAACAGGACACACCAGCTCAACAATCCGGGCGTAGTAGTTCATCTTTCCACTGCTGCCAACGGCTCATTATCTTCACAGTGGTATAATTTCAAAAGAAAGAAGAACAAACAATCTTCCGCGCGCTATTAATCGGCCTTTGGCCCTTTATCACCAACATATCCTTTCAGAGGTTAGTATCTGCCCCTTGCTCACTACCTTACTACAATCACCTTCAATAAACTCCCTGCCTTACCTTATTCATCATTCCACATTGTACACCGCAAATTCTACAAAGACCACCACTTCCCCTAATACCTTGCCTACTTGGGGGTTAAGGTACCTCCTTCCCACCTACCTTATTTTTTGGTACTGCTTGCCCTCTTTCCCCTCCCTGCCACCTGCCCTTATAAGATGGGAAATCTGTGTTTAGAGATTTTCCCTACACCGACTTCTCTACCTAATTCTTCTATTCATCCTTATCGTCCACAGTTTTCTTAACACTTCCACCCCCGCCAGTGTTGATACGTTATTCTTTTTATCCTGTCTGCATGGGTTGACCACCATTATTCATACCTATTCCATTTCCTATGCGTATGCTTGAGCTTGACACACTCACCCACACACGGCAAGAAGGCACATCTAACAGCCACAGAGCACTACTCCAAAGAACCCTGTCTTCCTCTCGACATTACCTACACGTATATTCCTCATCCCCGGTTCCTGGTCACTGCGGTTAGGTATTCAGCATCTCTGTCATCGGCTCCACAACACGCACGTCGAGAGTTTCGCCTTGGCGAGATCTTGGCTCTTCTACGTGCAGTTCTGTAAGCCAGCAGCCTTCCCATGCCTTTTCTTACTAACCCTCCGCCTTACTCCACCACGCCAAGGAATATATATGTCTTGGTTGACTTGGACACTGTTAACACCGGAATAGGGCCCTGGTAAGCTAAAAAGGGAGGCTACCACGCATTTAATAGTCCCACTGACTGACGGACTGGGCAAAATACCCAGGGTATGTATGTATTGTTCCCCACCCCCCCCCCCCCCCCCCCCGGCTTCTGACCTGCCTTTGCCTGCCAGAGCAAAAGCACAATCATCTACTGCACCAAGAAAAGAAAGGGGCTTTATACTAACTCGAAGACCTCGTACTTGTTGCCAGTTGGTTCTACCAGTAAGGAGAAGCAACTCGCAAATACGTTGGTACTTTATACAGCCACCAGGAGCTGAAAGATCGATCTTTGTCCACCTTGGACAATCCCCGCCTACGGTACTTGTGTGTTCGTTATAGCCACTGAGAAGAAAATACGGCCGCTAACGAAGGGGGGAGTGTGCGCCAGAATACGGCTGTCACCTGTGAGAGCCATTGCCACTGGTAAGTCACCCGACCCCACTATGTCCACCATACCCACCAACCCACACCCTCGTGCCGGGATTGTCCAAGACCAGAAGCCTGTCTAGGCTCTTGAGAGGCCATCTGAGCTCTGGTAGTGCCCACCCATCCTGCATGCCCTTCATCGACCCCCGTTGCACCCTGGCGCACCCTACCCTGGCACGCCCTGGTACCTCCCGTTCCCGTACTATACGTACCACCTGCACTGCGAGTGGTTTGTCTGTGTTCATGCTAACCACTAGGCCCAGCTGGACTCGGTGTCCGTAGGTACATAATCGACCCAATTTAGGCGGTGCGGGTGAACCACTTTCTTCAGTCCGACCAGCGGAAAGCAAAGCTCGAGAGGGCCACTGACAGAGACCAGAGGGGCTCCGACCACATCTACTGAGTACTATACACTAAGCGCCCGTCCGTGGTCCGCTTTGGTCCTTTATCCTCTTCTCTCCTCCATCAACATCTCCCCTCTCTGTTCTAGCAGGAGGTAAATTGCTGTCCGTCTTGGGGTCAAGGTCGTCTTGTTCACTCTCTACGGCAACGGCGATGTGCTTTCTATGGTAATTGTCTTTCTTAATTACCCAAACACTCGTTGTAAGTCTTTCTCTTTGCTCTCTCGTCCACCACCAACCCCCCCTCTCCCCCCCTCTTAGTTGCTATTCCCATCCCACCTTGTGCGCATAGCACCTTGCGTACCGACTTCTGCGCGCATGATAAGCTGCCACTATAGCTGCCTCTGTGACACTTGGTGCGGTTTGGGGATCACTTCTGCAGCCTGTCATGCCCACGTGCTGTTTCTTGGGTCTTCTTTTTGGGTTTTCTGACAGCTCATTATTGTGCTTTTCACAGACCACCATGGCGTCCCAGGAGCAGGTCCTCTTCCCCGCCACAGCGGTTTCGGACCCTTTAACCGTCCCCGAAGACTCGACTGCCGCCCGCCTCTTGAACCGCACCCTCAAGCTCTACCCATTGGTTCTGTTACTGGCCTTCTTCGCCTCGAACGTCATTTATAGCATACTCACGGCAAAGGAGGAGGAGGAGCTTGCTGTTGATACCGATGCCAGAGGCCCAGGTGGCAAGCCGTTGCCCATCACAAAAAAGAAGCGGAAGGGCAACAATGACAGTGACAGGAACCACTGGGGCCCGTGTCTGTCACCAGCCTCTCGGCTCGTCCTCAGGTCCATCTCGTGCGTTCTTCTCCTAGCCTTCTGCGCCAATGGCGTGGCGCACTTTGCCCACGTCATTGAGGTGTGGCCAGCCCAGAAGAGAGGCGAAGACGTCTGGCGAGAGAGTGACGCGATGAGTGTGAGTACTTGCTCCCATGTCATATGATTGCTTCGTATCCCTTCCAAGATCTAGCGAGCTGACAGTTGGCATCCTCTGCCTTTTACCCACCAGGTCTTCCTTATCGGCGGCACGAACCTCTACCTATACTTTCTGCTCTCCCTCTTCGAGGATAACGACAGCCCTTCGGTGGTGCATTTTGCGACCTGGACACTTGCCCTGATTGTAGAAACCATCATCTGCCTCTGCTCTTTCCTCGTTGCGGAGGAGTGCACTGGCGACAACACGAGCACCTATAACCCGATGGAAGTTGCAGCGGAGGTTCTCAGCAAGTGGCAAGTCGTGGATATCGCCGTGTCTGCGGTGCGACTCGTGATGCTGTTCGCCGTCGTGGCTATGTATGGAATCCTTTGGATCCAACAAGCCCTGGCCGAGCGGGAGAAGAGAGAGGCCGATAATGTTGAAGAAGCCACGCCACTTCTCCATGATTCTCGCACGTCATACCACATTCACATTGGAAACGCAAACTCTAGCGGAAATGCCAACGGTCTCCCCACGGGACACGCCATTGGAAACGCTAATGGAGGTGCCATCGGTAGCGCCAACGGCCACGAATCCCACACGCGCGAGGCTAATGGCCGCAGTGTACGAGGAAGGACCACCCGCAATCGGTCGGCTACACTTAATGGCAACGGAGCGGCACCCGGTGCGACAGGTTCCTTCAGGGATGAACAAGCGGCCTTCTACCGACCCGAGAAGATTCCTCACATGACTTGGTGGGAGTACCTGAGAGGGTACAAGGTTTTCTTCCCCTATCTTTGGCCCATGGATTCGCTGCGTCTGCAGATCCTCTTCGGGTTTTGTGTCGTCCTCCTGGTTGCCCAGCGCATTGTCAACATTGCCGTGCCTCTGCAGGTAGGCCGGCTCACCGACAGCCTGTCTTCCGGTGGCAGCCCGCCATGGCTTCCGCTGGCCTTGTTCATCATCTACAAACTCCTTCAGGGCCCGTCGATGCTACTGGGCGCTCTTCGCTTGATTTTGTGGGTGCCCATTTCCCAGTACTCCTACCGGGCCTTGACGACCTCGGCCTTTGAACACGTCCACTCGCTGAGCTTGGACTTCCACCTCGGAAAGCGAACGGGCGAGGTTCTGTCGGCACTTAACAAGGGCGCGTCTATCAACCAGTTCCTCGAGCAGATCACTTTCCAGGTGGGGCCAATGCTCCTGGACTTGGGCCTGGCAGTCGTATTCTTTTACAGAATCTTCGATGCGACCTATGCAGTGATCGTTTGCTGCATCGCTTTCTGGTATCTCTATCTCACCGTCCGGATGGCGCGGACCCGAGCCGACCAGCGCCGAGCTATGACCAATGCGGACAGGGAAGAAGAGGCAGTGAAGAACGACTCGATCACTAGCTATGAGACAGTCAAGTATTTCAACGCCGAAGCTTGGGAATTCAAAAGATACCGTGACGCCATCAGCGTCTTCCAGACCGCAGAAGCCCAGGTTACCTGGGGCATCAACAAAATGAACGTCATCCAGGCCCTTGTCTTCATGTCCGGCATGGCTGTCGTCCTCGTTCTCGGGGCATACCAGGTGACGAGCAAGCAACGCACCGTCGGCGACTTCGTTACTCTGATCGCCTATCTCGAGCAGCTGCAGAGCCCCCTGAACTTCTTCAGCACTTTCTACCGCAACATTCAGCAAGCTATGATCTCAGGCGAGAGGCTACTGGAGCTGTTCAAGATTAAGCCTACCGTCGTGGATGCTCCTGGTGCGAAGCCGCTGAAAGAGTGCAACGGGCACATTCGATGGAACAATGTCGCCTTCCACTACAGCGACCGTGCTCCTGCTCTCGAGAACCTCGACTTTGAGTGCGCTCCAGGCACCACGACGGCGTTCGTGGGCGAGTCCGGGGGAGGCAAGTCGACCATTTTCCGGCTAATGTTCCGCTATTACAATAGCACGAAGGGGAGCATCGAAATCGATGGCAACGATGTCAAGGATCTGACCATCGACTCCGTGCGGCGGTTCATCGGAGTAGTGCCCCAGGACACCACCCTGTTCAACGAGACGTTGATGTACAACCTGAGATACGCAAACCCTGCAGCCACCGACGAGGAAGTCCACGAGGCGTGCCGGACCGCAAGCATTCACGATCGGATCATGTCCTTCCCTGATGGGTACAATACCAAAGTCGGCGACCGTGGGCTTCGACTGAGCGGAGGAGAGCGGCAACGCGTGGCCATCGCACGGACCATTCTGAAGAACCCCAGAATTATTATGTTGGACGAGGCCACCTCTGCTCTCGATGCACACACGGAGAAGGAGATCCAAGGCAAGCTTGGTAAGATTGGCGAAGGCCGTACGCTTCTGCTGATTGCGTAAGTCAACTCTCCCCATGTTGCCCAACCTGTGTGCAGCGATCGATCAATGATGCTAACTTTTTTTTTTCTTTTTTTTCCCGTAGGCACCGGCTTTCCACCATTACGCAAGCGGATCAGATCATCGTCCTTAGTCAAGGAAAGATTGTCGAGAAAGGCACGCACAACGAGCTTGTCCAAGCTAATGGCAAATATGCCTCCATGTGGGCCAAACAGGTGGAAGCAGAAAGAGCGGTCAAGGTGGCTCGGATTGCGAGCAAGAAGGCCCACAAACTCATGCGGAAGGCAAACATCCCAGGCCGTCGCGATGCCGATAGCCAGTCCGACGTAGACGGATATAACAGCCTTGCATCTTCCACCTTCCTCGCCGAAGGAGGTGATGGGGCTTCAACTTCTGCTTCGAAATGCGGAACGGTGAGCGAGGACACCTCCAGCTCTTCCCGCGCTTCTTCCGACACCGACTCTACCAATTCAGATCATCATGGTCACTAGATGGTGCTGATTCTGGAACACGATGCGACGATATGATATTTTTTGATCGACGTTCTTGCTGCCTGCCAATGCTGGATACTAACACCTGAACCATGGCCATACAACACACTCAACCACCACATATCCATGCATCACTCCTCGCCTGCACATAGCACTATTAAACAATCCTAGACAGGCTCGGAGAATGCCTGTTCTCTTCATCAGCCCACCACCTGCATTTCTGGCGAGCATTCTTCATTTTGCTGCATAATAGGCACTCAGCTGACCTCACAATACGAGGGGGGCTGCTAATATTTCTACTTTCTCTTTAACGACCTACGAAGAGCCACGAACCGCATCGCCTCGGAATCATGCCCAAAGAATGCATCAGGTTGGCGACTCGGCGTTTTGGAGTTTACCTACATACCTTTTTTTGCGCTTGCTCTATACAGCAGTACGGTAACCAACTTACTATGCGGGATCAGAGCATACCGCCTATGTATTCGGCAGCCCATGTGGAATATACGAATCTCCAGGTTCATTTTGAATCTCAACATGCGACACGAAACGGACAATGGATTGGAGCAAGGTCTTTGGTGTCATCCGGCTACATGGATGCGGACCTATACTATCCGGTTTAGACCTTTGATTTCGCGACTTTATTTTTTTAGTCCTTCTTCTCTCTTCTCTCTGTCTTTTTTTTTTCTTCTCATTTTTCTTTGACGCGTAGTTTGCGCGCCTCTTAATTCTTCCTTCAACAAAGATTTCACTTTGGGAGGCAACATTCATCACTGCCTGGCAATGACCTGGAGGATGGAATATGGTGGCTGCATGTGGATTTCTGGTTTTGGCTTTTGCTTTTGGGGTAGGGGATCTGTCTGATGTGGACAAGGAAGTGCACGCCGAAAATATATGGCCTGCAGCAAATCGTGAGTAGGCAGAAGATGTCACCACATTTCCCTTACGTGTGCGGATAGGCAGGCAATTTTTTTTTTCTTTTTTTCTTTTTCTTTTTGTGGCTTGGGTGCCTCATTCCTCTCCAGTTTCCTTTTGACTCTCTGGTCTCTCTCCCTGTGGAGGAAATACAAAAAAGGGGCAATCTTTTGCTGGTCTACGAAAATAAGGACAGGGTTACAAAGGGGGACTCTAGCTTCGCAGCTAAAAACCAAAAAAGTGCGTACCTAAAGACGTTTGTTGCTCTGATTGCCGATGTGTGCTATTTCTTGCCTTTTGTTCTCGCTATGTTACTTGCCACCATGAAAACAATATGGCTAGCCCACTGCAGCCATCTTCTCGGCCGTCCTTCCATGCCTTACAGAGTATCCGTACATTGAAACAAAGCAATTGCCCACGTAACGGTGTGGATGAAGGCTCATGGCAAAGGACACAACGTCGGAGTCGGGAATCGGATGATCTGACGGACCTGGTCACCGGGAAGGCTGAGACACTGGTGATCAAGTCTGGGGGATGAACATCCAAATGTGAGACGGAGTGGCTATGTATGAGGTGCTGGCTATGTATTAACAAAGGCTCCCTACCTAAGGTAGAGCAAGGTCGGATCATAATGCAACAGATATATACAGTTATACAATGGGCTTGAGGCTCGAGGCCTCTTTTGCCAGGCGAACAGAGAGAATATTAATAATTAGTAAAAAAGCTCATCCTCTTTCCTTTCGTCATGGGACCACAGTTCAATAGAAAAGAAGCTTTCTCGAGTCCATCCATTTATGCGTCCTTGCCCACTTGCCGAGTGTCCGTCCAACCAATTGAACCCGCCCGTTTCTTGATTTCCATCATCAGCACACCCTGAGATTCGGGTGCTTCGGCAAAGTGGCTGCGCCTTGTCGAGTCGACGGTGCATATCCGGACGCCAACCAGCTGATTTCCAGAGTTCTGATCATGATCCTCTAGAGACAGTGGGAAAGGGAGGAGGGGTGCAGTCGTCAGGGGATCCGAGCGCAGCACCAATATCAGACAGGCAGGTTACCGGAGGGTTTGGAACAAACCAAAGGTGACATATGACCTTGACCCACACGACCCGGGGGACCGGATCCGAAGCCGCCCGCGTCACCCGGAAGCTGAGGATGGGTCGTGGGGCCACGAGGCTGCCTTCCCCCGGGATGCAGGCTAATGACGAGAGAAGTGTCTGCAGGACATGGGCTTGTGTCCGCCCCGGGTGGGGAGAAAAAAAGGGAGGGGGGGGGATAATGGGGTCTTGAGTCACGCGACCTCATGTGAGCCGAGTCGAGTCTGAAGACTCCACCCACCCAAGAAGCTTGGTCTAGCCCACGACAAGCCCGTCATCCGCGCAGGAAACCCGCCACGGCCTGAACCGACCTGGACGACCTAGTTGTCTCAGAAACCCGCAGAAAAATGGGCTGGTCGGATTGATAATAAAGCGGAAAGAGGCGGAGAATGTCACACGAGACGTGACTGAGATCGGTCTGATCATCTGATCACAGGTCGACCGTGTTCTGTATTTCCCCAGCTTTTCGCTTTGCCTTGATGGGAGGTGTCGTGACGGGTCCTTGGTGCACCCCCAACTTCGCATGCCGTGTGCGGCCGGGATCCGTCCGTCAGTCGTGCAGATTCGAGGCCCTTGAATCGGAAAACCGTCAACCGCTAAAGGGGAAGGACGGGTGGGTGGATTGAACGAGTTGATGCCATATAGCCAAATCGAGGGGGAAAATCCACCAGGAATCCCCCGACTGCTTGCCCGTCTCGTCTCTTCGTGATCTTTTTGCCAACGATACTTCATCTCTCTCCATCAAGTGGTCGTGGCGAGCGTTGCCAATGCTGCTTGGCTTGCAGGTTCAAAAGCGAGTGGTCGATAATGCGATTCTCCC
>NW_021167079.1:4246963-4295946 GCF_003711515.1 Sodiomyces alkalinus F11 | reverse complement strand
CCCCGGCCTTCATGCTCTCTTCTCCCCCTCTCTTCCTCAGATGCAGAACGCCTCGTGTAACGCTGCTGCCCCTCAACTCCTGTGAAGCTCCGTGGGTGCATCGAATGCCCACAATATTACGAAGTAGAGGGGATGATCAAATTTGCTCCTCCTGATGATATATGCCCCGAGAAATTTGGACTCCCTCTCACCCCGCCGTGCTGGTGGGTGTCCCTTCATGACTTGCTGGAAAAAATAAACCCGCCCCCGACGGAAGAGAAATGACTTTGTAGAATGTTCCCCCGATTCTGAGCACCCGTACGAACCGTCATGTCGTGTGCATTTGCACAAATGTTCACATATATGCCACCACAGAGGCACACACGTGGACACCACATCCACCCCTCAGTCTTTGCACACCGGTGCAACCCGTGACTGAGGGGATGAAGTACTGGCTTTACTTGGTGACACCGTTGGTCCTGGCCTTGACCACGCTGCCGTTGGAAAGAGCATGGCCGTTCGCGGAAGCATGGCCGTTGCTGTGTAGCTTGTTCTTCTGATCGGCGACCCCCGCCGCCCCCACCACCTCCACCTCCACCGCCTCGTCCTCCTCGTCGTCGTCCTCGGCCTCGCTGCGGTCATCATCGGCGGCACGGTCCCTGATGAAGCGGTAGGCGACGCGGATGATGAAGAAGAGCCAGAAGAGGTTGAGGGCCTGCAGGGACGACAGCAGGCCGAGAGTGATGTAATTGGAGAGCGAGGACTTGTACTGCTCGGCGGCCCAGTCGAGAGTGTAGGGGCCGACGGTCTTGTACTCGTTGAACATGGACCACAGGATCTTGAGGTTCAGATAGTGACGCATGTAGATCCAAACCACCACGAAGAGGAAGAAGAAAGGGCCGACAATGGGGCTATCGACGTAGTTGAGAAGCTTCGAAATCTGATGGTTGGTTGGGGGTGATAATGTCAGTCATCTTTCCCTTTACATGGTGGGGAGGAAGCACTCACAGCGAGGAAGAAGTCGCTAATATCATGGGTCGTGTACACGGCCAGCCCCATATAGGTGAAGTGGAAGCGGTAACTCAGACCGATAAGAGTCAAGGTAACAATATGGTGGCCGACAAGCTCCTTGAAGTCCTTCCTGGGCTTCTCCATACCGAGGACAAGGACGATAGCCTGCTGAGCCCAGTAGGCGGCCTGGAAGAGATAGTAGAACTTGAAGCCGGCCTCGTGGGTGCGGTGGGGGAAGTTCTCGTACATGCCCCGGGTGTTGTAGTACCATATGGGGCTGCTGCGCATGACATACATGCCGGCAGGACCCAGGAAGGCAAAGTAGATGGCCGTGTAGGCCTGTTCCATAAATCGGGCCTGCTTGGCGCGGGAGCGGATGCCGGCGCGACGGGCGAGGGGCTTGAGGATCTCCTGCATGATGAACTCGCGGGTGAAGGAGAGGACGATGGTGTAGAATGCGACCAAGGCGAGGTCATTGATGCCCTTGCCATAGTGGACGGGCGAACCAGGAGGGGGCGCTAGAGGATGGTCGGAGCCCGCTTCGATCGGGTAGGAGAGGAAGATGAACCTGTGGACCGGGTTCTTCTCGGAAGGATCGAGGGCATAGAGAAAGCCGAAGACAGCAAGGAGAACGGTGGGCAGAAGATAGGTGCGCCTAATCATGGCTTGGCGAATCCGGGCGAGGAAACCCCGAGCGCGACGTCGTTTGGACACTCGCTGGTGAGAAATTTGCCTGCGGTCAGCATGTGATGTCTTCTTGTATCAGGAATAAGATGGACGGAAAGAAGAAAGAAGTAAAAAAAAAAACAAAAAAAGAAAGGAAAAAGGACTGTGATGGGAATATGAGAGCGTGTTTTGGTCCTTACTTGGGAATGGTCGGAGCGGTCGGATGCTGCTAAACTGGCCTTGGAGGTGGCCAGAGCCGCGCCCGTGTCACCGGCGCGGATATCCTGGCCGATGGCGCTGGATTGTCTCCTTCGGCGGGCAGCAGCACTGGCAACTGCGCTCTGATCTGGGAGGGCGGCATGAAAATGGTCGGCCGAGGTGTTTAGGAGCGGGAAAGGTTCGGAGCCCTCCATATTTGCTGGGCGGGTCGGGAGGTCGGGAGGTCGGGACCGGCGGGAATCTTTTGTGGGAAGCTCTAGGAAGCTTCTAATGTTCTAATGTAAGGTATATCCTGACGTAGGAACTCCTTCCTTTCGTTCCTTTGGGTTTGTCCGAACGCGGTCACGGTTCTTCGACGAAAGCTGTATCGGGGGACTAGGTCGGGATTGAGTTTACCGTCCTGCCGCTAGACGGTGACGGACCACCTGTTCGTTCAACGGTATAGGTGTGGGAAACGGGAAACGGGTAGCTGCTAACGGGTTGTGACTTTCGTTGCGCAGGTTGAATCTTAGGACTAGGGTGTATTAGGTCGTTCAGAGAGAAATGTGTGTGTGTGTTGGGGGGGGAGAGAGAGAGAGAGAGGGAGAAGGGGGGAGAAAAAGTCCGCCGAGAAGAGACGGATGCGACGGGTTTTCGCTTGTCTCGGGGGGGATTCGATTCGGCAGGCGGCGCGGGAAATGCGTCGATGAGGGTCAGTCAGGAAGAGAAGGTTGAGAAGAAATGGACGGCCGAGAGGTGCAATGTGTTGACTGTTGATTGATTACTCGACTCCATTAATGGGGAGCTTTGTTCTGTGTCTCGTGTCGACTCTGCAACTGACCGGATCTCCTTAAGGAAATAGGGGTAGGCGGAAGGGGAAAAAAAAAGAAAAAAGAAAAGAAAAAAAAGTGAATGGAAGGGAAGAAAACGGGAAGAAAATAATACACTACTTGACAAGGATGCGCGAGGTCAGATCGCGGTCCCGGGTCTCGTGTCAGTCAAATATAACCCGTCGGGGTCCATTTCGTGGTTGTACCTCGATTATGGTTCGTGGACAGGCGAGTAGAGAGGGGCGCCAAGGCAAGAAAGGTGGGGAGGGGTTGAAGGGGGAAGGAAAGAGGGACTCGGTCAGGGTGAAGAAAAGAAAAGAAAAGAAAAAAAAAAGAAAAAGAAAAAAAAGGAGACTTGTACCTACCTATATTGCAACCCTGATGAACGCTCAAGAGTTCCCTATGTTTATTCGTTAGTTCTGTTTGAGTGGAAATGAGTGATGAGCCCATCTACACTAGGTACCAACAAATATGCACCCCCTGAAGTACTCATTGGCTCTGCGACTTGTGGGACGGACAATTTGGGACCAACCTGGCCTCGGTCAACGGGACGTCGAGACTCGTGAGAAACAATTTCATTTGCTCCGTAAATTAATAATGACCAACGTACGGATAGAAGCATACATGTCGGAGAAACCAAAAGGAGAAAACCCGAAGCGGCTTCAAAGTGGGAAAGGACAAACCCGGCCAAAGTCACATCAAGAACAAGAAAGAAGAGAGCGAGAGAGAGAGAAAGAAAAATCAGGGGTCAAACGGAGACCTCTAAATAGCTGGATTTCCATATGGCTGCTAATAATTCCTTGTGTCGTTCGTCTCGGACCATTCCACATCAAACCCACCTACTCCTCAAGAGACTGCCGCCAGTCCCCATGGGAAACAAAATGCTTCTCCAGATAATCAAACAAAACCCAACGCCCGTCGTGTAGCTCCAGCTCAGCCCCATCCCTCTCCATCTCATGTTTTGATGTCATGACGCCAGCCCTTAAGACAGGGAGTAGTAGCCCAGAACCCCAGAACCCCATACCCCACTGATGCAATGCCTATTTTCGAGAACAAGCCTCCAGAGCGCCTTGCGTGAAAACAGCCGATACTATTACAATTTCCTCACAAGACCCGACCCCCGTTTTACGGAGTCAAAGGCCTTCTGGCTTCCTGCCCGGCCGCTCGCCTGGAATGCAGCGTTGGAGACTGAGCCCCCCCACCCACGTCGTCAAGGTCGTACTGCACCCGAACCCCGGGCCATAGCGGCGGCCGGTTCGGATTCGCACCGCCCGTCGTCTCGACTGGCTGGCTGGGCCCCGGCGACCTCGCCGAAAAGCCACTTGTAGTCCAGCCTAGGTCGGGCGTCGCCACCGTCCCCGCCCCGAGCCCGTCGAAGTTTGGAAACGCTGAGGCTGCGCTTGCGCTAGCACTTCGCGCCAGCGGTTGTGAATGCTGTGGTGGCTGCGGCTGCGGCTGTATGCTGCTGCCAGCCCTCTCTTCCTCTAGCAATTGCGCCAGAGCGGCTCCTTGCCGGGGAGGAGCCGGGACGACCGTCACCGGTAGGCTGTCCGTCTCGGGAGTGGGTTGCAACTTCTCTCGTATCTTCTCGGCCTGCGTGGCAGCGAATTCTTCGAGCCTGGTCCGGAAATCCCACCGGCCTCTGGTCCCGCCGTACCTGTCCCGGGACCACGTTTGTGTCTGCCCTCGAGATGTCGTCGCATGGGCGCTCATAGCGGAAGCCGGGGTACGCGCGTTCCGGCTCGGGTTTGTATTATTTTCGGCTTCGGCTAGGGACCGGGCGCCATGTGCACTCCTCGCCGCTGGTCTCTGAGATTCCGGGTCCAGCGCAGCTGCATCCGCCCGCTGTCTCGGGATCGGCGCCGCTACTACGTCGGCATTGTCCTGGTTCGGATCTGAGTCGGACTCGCTGTCTACGGAATTGCTGTCTGCCTGGCGACCGAATCCCTCCGGTGTTCTGCCTGTCGTCTCGGATGCGGGCTGGTATCGCACGGCGTAGTCGGTGCTCGCTGCGCTTGCGGTATCTGTCCTGCTTATCGGGGTCACCACGGGTGCCGGCCGGGAGGGCCACAACGGCGGCCGGAACACGCCTCCAGTGGGCGCTCGTTCCCCACGGGACAAGGACAAGCCGGTGCTGTGCTGCTGCTGCTGTTGTTGTTGTTGCTGTTGGTGGCGTTGCTGCAGATGTCCTTGCTGCTGCTGTTGTTGTAGTTCGTGTTGGTAATTGCCTTGGTACCTCGGCGGAATCGACGTTAATCCGGGCCAGGCCAGGCGTCTTGGCGCGGTGGATGATCTTTGACTTGCATCGTCGCCGCCGTTGTCGTCGCCCCGTCCGCCCCCATGGTCCCTGGGACCACCGCTGTTTGTCCGTTTTCCGTTGATCCTGCGTCTCAACCAAGAAAATTCGGAAGGCGGCGGGTCCATCATCTCGTCTCCGTCAAAGATTTCGCGCCCAAGAATGCCATCCTTCTTTTCCTCCCTCTCCAAAGCCTCTATCCTTTCCACCCATTCCCAGACGACGACACTCGCGGCGGCCGCCCCAACCCACCGAACGTAGTCTCCCCAGCCGATGAACTCGGGCCGCGATATGTCCAAGACGAAGAATACGACAGGTACAAGGATGGAGAAGAGGGAAAGAACCGAAACGAGGACCATGTTCTTCATGAGCGGGTGGTAGAACGCGTAGCGCTTCTTCATGAGCGCGTAGTATATGACCCAAGCCGCGTAGAGCAGGCCAAGAGACAGGTGGAAAAGGTAGCTTAGAGTGGGTACGGCATGGACGAAGCTCTGGGGTCGCGCGTTTCCCTGGCTACCGCTGGTGGTGTAGTAGAAACTGTTGAGAGCGCTGAAGATTACCTGCAGCGTGATGAGGGCGAAGGCGGTCCATTTGATGATAACCTTTGCCCTCTGGCGTGGAAAGAGGCGAATTAATGTCTGGGCTTGCGCCAGCCAAAGAAACGTGTCAGAGACCAAGCGTATGGCTTTCAGTTCGGTACTGTCCAGGACTTCGACCTGCAACTTGTCGGCGTTCTGGACGCCCCAAGAGTACTGTTCCTCGGCCACCCGGAAGGTATCGGCAGTCGCTATGGTGAGAGAGATGGCCACGGTCATGGCCGCGGCTTTTTGTAGCCACGGGCGGCCACCAATGGTGATGCCGCCTGAAGAGGGTCCCGTAAAGCCGCGCCGACCCAGGTACACGATACCACCGTCGAGAAAGGAGCGTGGGGTAACGAAAAGCATAATGACGAGCATGTAGGCTGTGACAGTGGTCGCGGCGAGGGCGTAGCAGACGGGGAATGTCGACGCGTAAAAGGGGTCACGAAAGTCGGAGTATTGAGGGCCGCCCGAGGCATCGGCTTCGATCTGGTTGCTCTGAGAAATGTGAACCGGAATCGGCGTCGCGGTCGGTGTTTGGCCTGGGGCGCATGGCGTCTCAAGCACGGCGGCGTGCGTCAACGTGGTCAGGGGGAGACCTGGCCCGAAGGACAGCACGCCGCCAACAGATATTGTGGTTTCGCATAAAGCTGAAGTGATGGTCGGTAGAGACGTCGTTACGGATAGTGAGGGCACGGTCATTGTGGCGGCCGTCTCGTTGAATGCTTGTCGACGAGGAACGGAGCGGCCTGCCGCTGGACGACAGTGGAGAAGAAAGAGCGTGAGAGACTACGAGCGGTCCTACTCAATCGCCATTGAACGGGCGTCGCATTTGCGACCGAAGGCGTCCAAGTGGAAGTACGGATACTGATCGTTTGGCGGTCGTTCGGTCGTTCGGTCGTTCGATCGTTCAGTCGTTCAGTCGTGGTCGAGTTGAGTCGAGTCGAGTCGAGTCGAGTCGAATCGAATCGAGCCTACCTTCGGGAGGTAAATGACATCGGTCGGATCGAGTCTGAAGAAGGTCACAAATTGACAAAGAGCCGGGAGACTGCAGACGAAGTCGGAGATGATTCGACGGGGGGAAGACACGCGATTTCGTCCGCGAAACTCGGAGACCTAAAGGCTGCAAGTCAAGACGTCGTGTGGGTTCGTCCGTGCAAATATTGCCAAGCGATTCTTTTCGTGGATGGAGACAGGACGTTAGGAAGATGCATCAAAGAAAAACGAGGGAGACGATTGACCAGGGCGGTAGAAGAAGTCAAGACTCGTCAAACAAGGTCAGAGATCGTGGGGATAGAAACGATTGATGGCTGGGCGCCGAGTCTTTTTTCGGAAAGGGGGGGGGGGGCGCGACGGGGAGAGCGGGTATTATTGGGAGTTCGGTTCAGGGAAAAGTGAAGACCTGAATCGGAGAAGTACCTTACGGAGTACATTACTTTCAGGTACCTACCTTACCTTACCTTATCCGAACCCTCGTCTTGTCGAGGACGCAACTGACACTGTCGTCGCTAAAAGGTACCTGTAATTAGGGGTGAAGTATTTGGCACTCGTAATTTTCCTTGTCTTTGTTCTGCCCCTCCCCCTTTTTTCCCCCTTTCTATCCCGTTCCCATGGAAAAACGAAGCATGATACGGAGTGCGGACTCTATACTCTCTGCGCCGCGCTCTTTTCACGAATGCTCTGGAACCCCAAGTCTCCAAAGTCTTACGAGACTTTGGCGGTATGATACCGTTGGGGTCCCAGAACTTCGAGCGGCGATATCCGTCACTTCTCCAGATTCCTGTTTTTTTCAAGCCCTTGGAGCGAACCCCTGTGCACTAGCGCACTGAAATGGGGAAAGGATAATTAAGCCGTTGGTCCTCGGGGCGATGGCGTCCTCAACCGGTTCTTTACGTGTACACTAGTTTCCAGGTTTGCATTAAGCGACAGGACCTGCCTCTCACTGTTGGGAGGTCACCCGTCGCTCCCAGTTGTTGCGGTCCTATCTGGCGTATTTATTAGATTATTAGAGTGCGAATCGGCGTTTTGTCTACCGTTTTCTATCCCAACCGCTTGCCCAGATAGGGAGGAGATGGTCAACGGCGCAGCCACAAGTCCCCTGAGAAGTCAACTAAGGCACAGTGCGCAGGTGTACAGTAACCTACCTTGACCTAGATGCGTGGGTCAAAAAGTACCTAAGGTACCTATGAAGGTACGTACATACGAAGTACATTACCTCCTGAATCAAATGCAGTTATCTCGGTCTAGGTAAGGTACCTTTTTTCAGGTAGGTAGCCACGGTCTTGAATATCAGTTTACCTGTAAGCACGTGATTATTACCTTTTAGGTAGGTAGGTAATTATGCCTACTCCGTTTCCGTACTTTGCTTTTCATTTAAATGAAGATATGTTCTTACTGGTCTTAATAGCATCTGACACAACACATTATGCACTCCTGACTACTCAGCCCGTCTCCTTTGGCTTTCCGACTTTTCATTCGCCTTGCATCTTGCATTTTCTCATTTTCTCGTAGTGAGATCAATGCTCTCTCTTGCAGTTGACACATAAGGGACAACAGAAGAACTGAGGGCCCACGCCGGACTCTTTATGGTATATCTTGGCATCAAATTCGTATCATTATCAGAGGTTCAACATAACACGTGCGAGGAAGCTTCGTGGTTCGTGGGGTTCGTTGTGAGAATTCCTTGGCAAAGCTTGTCCGGCCAGTACCGCACAGGCCGTCTTGGCCATCTCACCCCCGAATTTGGTAATCAATCTCTCCTTGTTCTCCGTCCCCGACTCCCTCTCCCTCTCCCTCTCGTTCCAAGGAGTCAAAAGTGACAAACGCAACACTGAAAAGGCACCGTTACACGCGTCAGGTCCGTCATGAAATGGTAGGGAATAGACGGACGATTCTTCCACTCTATAACTTACCCGGGCATTATGCCAACATTTTCGGAAATCCCGCCAGCTACCCCTGCCTTCAAGGGTATCGCATGATTCCAACGCCGGGAATCATGACCCAAAGCACCTGTATAGGTTATGCAATCCCTATCCCCACACTCACACTACTCGTCCCTCTCGAACGAATCGTTGAGATAGCCTACAAACGCCTCTCTCATCCTCGAAACGCTGAAATCCCCTACACCCTCTAGCCCAATGCCTCCCCGATTCAACCCGACAAAGGCTCTCCTGAGACGCTGTAGTTGTGGCAGCCCGACCTTCTTCCCAGGCAGCTCGACTGTCAATTCTGCCTTGCCATCACCGCCTGCCGAGATCTTGACCGACCCCCCTACTTCTCCACCTCCCTCCTCCTGTTGTCCCAGTATTCGCCGTACCACTTCCTGCGTCTCTCTGTCCAGCACGTACAGGTAATCACCAGAAGTCTCCCGGTTCCGCTGGGCCGTTGCTTGGTTAGGCTTGACCTTCTTGCGTCCTTGGCCCGCAATGGCGTCCCAGATTCCGTCAAATGTTCGGCGTGTCTGTTCCGCGTCGTCCTCCCACACGAGCGTGAACAGAGGACTGTCCCAACGCGTCATCGGATTCGGCTCCTCGTAGCGGAACACGAGGTTGTCCCAGTTATCTGGCTCATAAGGTTCCTCATCATCACCTTCAAGCCCGTCGTGTTCTCGTTCTTGTTCTTCTTGTTCCTGGCCACCGTCGCCGTCGCCCCCAGAAGTCGGAGCCTCTCCTCCTGTATCCGCCCCCTGGCCTCGCTCCTCTGTCGTCTCCGTTGTCCTCTTCCTCTTGCTCTCCCTCCTTCGCAACCGCGCCTCGTTCACCGCTCTCGCCCGCTCAGTCGTACACCCCACCTGTACAACGACGCTTGGGGTGCTCGCCGCCTTGGCTTCGCAGTGTAGCTGATACCTCCACCCCTTGATGTAATTCAGCCCGTCGAGGATCACGATGTCCCGGTCGGAGAGAACACGCTTGACAGCGCCGTAGATGCTGGCCCGGGCGTCCTTCTCCGGTGCATTGGCCGAGCGTGCGTGCGGCGGCAGCGCCGAGAGGTCATACACGGTGCGTGGGATGGAGAGGGTTGTGTCGGAGATGAGGTGGAGGCGGTAGGGAGGTTTCTTGGGTTTGGCGCCAGTATTCCCGGTGTCGGTGTCGGTGTCGATGCTGTTCTTTTGCGCAGACTCGGATTCGGCGGCGATGCGGTCGGCGAGGTAGGCGCGGAGTTGGGCGGCGCGGGTAGATTTTCCCGACGTGGGAAGACCCGAGAAGATGATCAGCTAGGTTGGGAGCTTGTCAGGATGAGCACCATCTCACAATCATCGGGCAAAGCCTGACTCGGGGCTGCACCGGGGAGGGCGGCCATCTGACTTACGGGCATGATGACTGCCGGCGCGGCGAGGGGCACGAAAGAACAATGCCGTAGGGCAATGTAGACTGCTCTCTGGGTACGTACCGACTGGGATACTGTGAAGGTCTCGGTGTTGAAGGTGCAAAAAAAGTCCAAGGTCAACCACGGCGTTCAATGCGGGGTCCAATTCGTTGACACCCCACCCCACTTACCTAAAATGTACCTAATACTGCCTTAAAAGGTCTCACGTCCCACGTTACACCGAGATCTCTTATACGGATCCTCAGTTCTTCGCATATGACCAGCTCCCATGCCCGAAGGTGTTTTGTTCTGCGAGAAAACTCCATGCAGGTCAAATGCATACTCGCCATGCCATGTGATGGAGACCGTGAGAGCTTGGTTGACGTGACCCCCGCGGCCTCGGAACAGAGATGCTAAGCTGGTCCGTAACACCGGGGTGAAATCAAAGAATGTAATTATGGTCTTCCGCTTTCTTCATCCGTACTTCTTAGGGTGTTAAATTTACCCACATATGCCTACACGAGTGGCTCACTTTCTATAATCAACGGAAATATGTTCGACGTAATTATGTTCAAGAGAGTCCAGATATCTAATGCCGTCCCTTGGAATCTATAAGTTCCCCCAATAGCGCCGCGATCGAGAGACTAACTTACGTCTCGAGAGAACTCCCCGCAGTATCTGTCATGCAGTCGATATAGAGCAGTATCCGCTGGCCCGCGAGTTCTATCGTCTCCCTCAAAAAGGTATCGTTCCCGCCTAGTGCGGCCTTCTTACTCGGCCGCCCCCGCCTCCTCGTCGATTCCGGTCTACCCAGCGATTTCTTCACAACCGCCCCGCGCGCTTCTATGCCTCGGACAGCCGCCTCTCTCAAATCCGGCATGCACGCCCCCAAGTCCGCCGGTGGAACCGACGCGAGCGCAGCCTCGAGAAGCAGCGCCACGCGGGCGTTGTCCTCCAGGTTGTCCGTCGCGGCCGGCCAGGGCAAGAAAAAGCAAGTCAGGGACCGCGCCGAACGGACCATTCGGTCTCCAACCGAGTCGCCAGCCTTGTAGGGGTGCTTAGAAGCCGATGGGAGCAGGCCGTCCAGCAGTAGCACGAGGACGTCGGCAACGATGGAGGCAAACTCCGGGGGCTCGCTCTCGGCGGCCCAGTCCCGCATTCTGGTGATGTAGTGCTGGAAGACCTGCACCGGCTGCTCGCGCAGCTGTTTGGCAAACTCGGCGTGTAGGTCGCTGAGGTCCGAAAGCTCCGAGGGTAAGGCGTCGGCGACAATGGAGAGTAGGACAAAGAGGCGGAGGCGGAGGGGCATGGAATCGACGGTGCCGCGGAACATGTCGTCACTGACACCATGTCGTGGCGTTCGTGGGGTTTTCTGGGGAGATCCCTCTACGTCTTCGTCAGAGTCGGTGAAATCCACGTAGCCCCCGTATTCGCCGTTGTCCACGTCGACGTGTGTGGGGAACAACTCGTCGCTCGGACGCTGCCCGTCTCCCTTGAGCAGACGGTGTTCGTTGTGGAAGACCTCGTGGAAGAACCGCCGGGACAACTCCTTGCCGTCGGCGAAAATGGCTTTGAGTACCCGCGTTAGACGCGTTCGGCCAGCGCGGTCCTGTTTGACGTACATCATGAGCAGGGACTCACGGCGAAGTTCCAGGCACTTCTGCCCCGTCTTGGATTCGGATTCCTCGTCCATGTGCTGTCGCCAGTTCCAGTCGGCCTCGAGGGCATCCAGCATGTATTCCAGCCACAATTTCCAATACCTCCAACGATGCGGGTAGAGGATGCTACAGTTGAACCCCCAGCCGAAAACGTGCCATAGATCCTCGGCTTGATGGAAAAGGCTCTCCTCATTGTCGTACTTGTTATAGATACGCTCGTTGTCGATTCCATCGTGTCCATCCTCGCCTGAGACAGCACGCCGTTGGCGGTGGGATCGATAGACGCCGCGGAATCGGAAGGCCGTCTTAAGGTCTGCATTTATGGGTCCCGCAAGGGATAGCAGGTTCCGTAGGTATGTCCACGAGTCGGCTACGACCGCCAAGTCATCGCGCTCCTTAAGCCGCGTGGTGCGATGCGGATGGACGGTTATGGTTGAAAGGAGAGCCAGTTGGGCCGGCGGAGCAGCATGGACGGGGGGTTTTAAGCCATCCTCACGTGCTTGACTTGAGAGAAGCGTTTGGTTGAGCATAAAGATGGCCTTGGAGTCTTTTTTTTTTTTTTTTCGTTTAGCACCATTCATTTATTGAGGAGGCATGTCACGCTGCTGCATATAAGACGCCGGACTCACACAATTGCTCCTCGATGAGAATCTGACATTGGGATTCAAGCTCACGGCGGAGCGGTATAGCCTCGCAATAGCTTGGAACAGGTTCGTCCTCTTCATCAGAAGCGACTTTCGGCTGATCGCTCTTGTGCGGCGTTTGAATCGCCGTGGCAAAGGACGCGTTGGAGGAGTCACTTCGACTGGGCGAGAGTGAGGAGGATACCGGCATATGCTCCTCCATGGCATGAAACGGTCAGCGAGTCGCTTGCATCAGGTCGCTGTCCCAAAGTGTCGATTTGACATCTCTCTACTGTTAAGCTCAATCTCGGCAAGAGAAGGGAACGAGTCGATAGACGACGGAAGAGAGGGCCGCGGGCGGCCGAGAAATAGTTTTTGAATACCTTGTCGCCAATGAATAGACTGCAAGGTTATGAGTTTAGGGACCCGAAAACGGGGGCGGTTTGAAATCGCGACGTATTAAGAGCAATGACATCCGCAGTCGGGTCGCTCTTATGTGTAGAGGTGAGACTTCTTGTCTATGAAGTGCTTTTGGTGAGACAAGTTAGGAAAGTTCGGAAACCTTATTACCTAAGAGCTGCATACGATGGGATAATGGTGGCTTTCTGACCGAAAACACCGAACACACCGAACACACCGAGTATTGGCCAATGGTCATGCGACCCGCTTAGCCTTGCACTGTCCTCGCCATGTTACTGTCGTTGAAGGAACTGCGCCACTTCCGCCCCACGACTCGAGGTATGATAGGTATCATTCAATGTCTGTTCACGCACGCATCGACGGTACCGGGCGGCAGAAGCCCCACTTAACCCGTCAATAGCTTGACGCATTGGGGGCCTCTTTATATATCCAGTTGTTATTGACATCCTGTCCGCCTTCGACACTACTCAGCCACGGGCAAGCTCTCGCTGAACGGGACCTATGGTGTTCCGTCTTCCGCATCTATGTCAGGGCAATACGCAGGCCATAATAAGGTAAAGGAAGCGAACGAAGAATTGTCAACGTTGGCTTGCCGCAGGAGAGGCGACGAGTCTAATCCCGCCATGTCTGTCCCGAACATCTAAATTATGAGTTACCCGACCCAGTTCCTGTTCCCAGACGCGCCGCTATCCCTTCACTCACTAAGACTCGTCGACGGCAATGTTCTCATTGGCTCATACCCATACCCGCTTGCAATACCCATAATGTCAAAGAAAAGAAATAGACCTCCGGACCAATTCCGTTTCCTTGGTATGTGACTGCGAAGTCATAACGCCTCTAACACCGTTCCTTGTTTTATCGAGTTGTTGATACAGTCTTCAACACCAGTTCGCGTTGTGTGTCTCCGGCGACTCATTCTAGAGTCTGGCTTGAAGGTGTTTATCCACCGTATGCTATTGTTGTTAGTTAGCCAGCCCGGTCGCGCAAAAAAAGGGGGCACAACTGTTACTTACTTGGGTCAATGGGCTGGCCACCTGAGCCTCCGTTATTGCCGGGGTCGCTGTTGCCCAGCTCGACTACGGCGGAGTTGAGGAACTTCATGGCGTGCGATGGCGCTTGTAGATGGAACTGGGTTTCTTTGCGCATGTCCGCGATGGGCACTGCGACGGCGATGCTCTTGGAAGAGAGGACTGAAGAGCGTGAGGATGCGAGGAGCCTAGACCGAGGTATGCAAGGAACTAAGGAAGACGACTTGCACTTGGAGTATGTTGCAGAGTCAATAGCAAATATGTGGAAAAGCTTGATAGCAAGCGGTGGAGGGGATGGTAGTGTATATGCGTGAAGAAAGTTGTTAGGGGATGAAGTCCAAGATCCAAATCTTTGGTGTCTTTTCAGAACATATATATATATACATGGAAGGCTCGAAGGCAGCAGCCAGCCATGACCGAAGAGCTACTCTGTCTGCCGGACGGGGTGCCTACCCTCAGGCGACCTGGGCTATGACGAGATTCTGCCATGTCCAAACAAGGGTTCTGGGGTAGCCTTGACTGAGCCCGAGTCCTACTGGCCAGAACTTCAATGGACTACCTCAATTTAGATATCCAAGAAGCATGGTAGCCTATTCCAATTCCACTTTCGGTGACTGGTAACCTTGTACAATCGGCCGAGTGACAGGCTCATGCTTTCTCCGATTGGCCTTGAGCTCAATGGCTACGACCGATGCGTTTAGTCCTGAAAAAGCGGACGACTTGATGTTTTGCAGACGAAAATGGCAGGGGTCTCAGGCAGAGGATCCGTGACTCAATTGGGGCCATAGGTGTAGGTATGTTATGCCACAGGCAGATGCCAAGGGGTAGGTAGGGGTATTTGCACCCATCAGCCTCAATCGGAACTCCTTGGTACGCCTGACAGGAGAAGCAAGGTGGTACTAGAAGGGAAAGAAAGAAGGACCCTCAAGAAGGCTGGAGGCAGGACAACCAGAAAGGGGCAGGGAGGAGGCTTGGCTGCCTAGGGTCAATTGGTCCAATGTCTTCAATGTCAGATAAACACGCCCTTCAAATTCGAAGACGCCAAATTGTCAATTCAAATCCAGAATTGTACGGAGTACACAGCGGACACTGTTCCATTCTCTCATGCGGTTCTCGGTAGGGCTGTGGCTTGGGACGGTAGCCTACCCGGCCCCAGACAAATACGCGACACACTCGAAGGGTCGGTCCCATGACATGGGAATTGGGGAATGAAGACAGTCAGGGCCGCCAATCAGGATGTCCGCTTTTCTCGAACTTTAACCGAACAAAGGGTCTCCCATTGGGAGAGGGGGGTGGAAAGCCAAGTCGCACAAATCGACCATACCGCGAATTTCGGGCCACACAACACCTACATTACCGGGACTGTCTGGTCACTTGAGCCTCAAAAGCTCGGCCGCATTGCCGAGGTGTGGTGGTGGGGGATCGACCGCTCCCGATGAGTCAACAACAAGACTTAAATATAGGTAACTGTGTGTATGATACAACAGCGGCCGGATGGAGCAGCGATGTCGGGAATCCGTCAGGTGTCTCGGCATGACACGATGTGATCGTCCAAAGACGATGACAGGAGCCCGAGACGTTAAACAAATGAGAAGCCCGGAAATTCATTCTGGCACGTAAATATGACCGATAGCAAAGTTGGTGAATCGAAATCGGTTGATTAATCGTGCGAAAAAAGTGTGAGGAGAGAAGAGGGAAACAAAGAGGAATCCAGAGGGGAAATGACTTGAGAAGGTTCGACACTTGGTGCCTGGCTGACATAATTGGAGTAGGCTAACTGATAATGGATTAGCCGCTATTATCATCTGCAAGCGCCCAGCCACTTCATTTTCCATTCGCGCTAAGACTGTGAAATTCAGATGACTGCGGAGCGAAGAAAAACATTACTCAGGCTACAGAATTTGGCCTCAAATATCTCACCAGCTATACGTTGTATGAGAATAAATCACTAGAGTGCATAGTCCCTATCACTGAGGCGCTGTTCAACTTATTGAGCCATAGTAGCCCGTAGCTGTTGAAGTCATTGCGGTTCTCGTTAAGAGGTATCAATGAGTGCATGGTACGCGTACGAACCATGGTTATGGCAGTTATACCTGGCTATTCGACTTGTACTCCGAACAACGAAGTACAAATTGTGCGGGATACCGAAGGTAAGGTAGGTACCTAAGGAGCTTGGCGTTTCTGGCATCGCCCCACCTCGTCCCATTATGTAATCTCCGCACGAACTACCTAATATTTCTCTCGAGGCTCAAAGTTTTATTTTCCCGTTTCCTCCCTCTTCCAACTCCTTCATATTTTCTTCACCAAATACCACATTGACGAAGCAGTGCCTCCGCGGTTTCTTGTGAGGCCCGGTGTCGTCTTTCGAATTGAGGCCAACATCATGGTTTCTGAGCTACCTGCGTCATGCTTGACAAGGCAGTATTCTGCAACGCCCGGGTTCCTCTGGCGCTTTTGTCTCGTGACCCTCAATTCTGTTACCGAAACGCCTCCCTTCACGTCTTCCGTCCGTTGACACCGGAAAAGGGGGTTTCAAATCAAGGACGTCGATTCGTCATCTGCAGGTTTAACTCCTAGGTCACCGACGCGGATATCATGCTTTCTTCGCCTCGCTGAACTGATCCCAAACCAATTCCTCTACGTGAGGAAGCACATGTGCGTGATGTCCCGGCCTGTTCTCCTTTGGAGATCTGTCGGGCCACGAACAATGTGTCGTAGGAAGAGAAGAAAAAACCCCACGAATTGCCTACACCCCGCGCTCTCAGTACGCAGGAGTGTCAACTTTTTTTTATTCGTTCGTAAGTGGGAGAATGATTCAAGGTCTAGACAACCAGTCCGCTCCACCCTGCTGCCATTGATTCTAGTGTGGTATCAGGACTAAAATCGGACAAACATATTGTCTCGTTGTCCAGTCTCAGCCCGTCTTTTCCGTGCGTGTATGCGATGCCTGCATCGTTTCGTTTGATGAATTGCCCATTCCCATCCCTGCCTTGTTCATGTCTTTCTCTTCCACATAGCTATCCAGATGTTGCGCCGTATGTCTGGACTCAACGTTCTCCCAAATGCACCTCAAAAAAGCTCTGGACCACACATTACTGAACTGGAATCGCTGCCCACGGCCGTTACTGTCTTGTCCGAGCTCATCGGTCAGTCATAAAGAGTAGATACCAAAACCAAGGATACTTCCGTCCTTGCCTCTATAGTCAGCCCGCCGGCCTCTAATAATCAATGTAGCCCGATATATTTCCGCCCCATATGCCGCATGTGATATAATCGCCCCAAGTTGCCCACGAAGGATTATTTAAGGAACGTCGTGAAATATGTAATTCGGGTCGATGAACGAGAGGAGAAACCTAGCAATCAACCGACCCGTATAATCCTGAGAGACGTCCCGAGGGTATGGGTGATCTTCTGGCGCCGTCAGAATCGGGTTGATCAGGCTTCGTAGCTCGGTCCCTGTCGGCGGCGACAAATTGGTCAGTCCTAGCCGCATACGAGTTGGTTTCACGGGTCGACGTCACTCACTGTCCTTGAGAAGCTGCTGGAGACCGCACACCATCTCATACGCGGCGTCGTTGTCTTGCTTCAGTTCTTGGGCCAGAGCGTCGTCCACCAGCGGATTATACGCCTTGGACGATCCGTCCCTGGCCGCGGCTTCCCTGGCATGAGTCTGGTAGACCTGGTGGAACTGGAAGGCGAATTGTTTAAAGGGGAGGTTCTCCACCTCGCGGTTTATGCTCAGAGCCAGGTCGCGCTTGAATTCGGGGGCGCAGTGCTGCTGTATGCTACGCTCGTTGCGGGCGACGACGAACGTATCTACTGTGGTCTCGACGGTCTCCATGAAGAGACACAGCACTAGGAACGCGGCTAAGCAAGGCGCCCACTCGTGCCTCGACTTGGATTTCAGGGACTTGGTGAAGTCGTAGAACAAGTCCTGGACGCTTTGGATGAGGAATTCGTCGATGAGTGCCTTGATCTGCCTGTTCAACACCCGCGATGTCATGAAGTTGTCGCTGCCGTGCAAGAAGTTTGTCTGCTGGAGTATGGATATGGTTCGTGGGGTCAAACAAAGGTGCCGCGTCATGATGTAGTGCGCCGAGTAGACGGAGAGGGCTTTCGTCACAATGGGTTCCTATCGTCCTGTTAAAGGTCCCTCTCTACGGATACAAGCTGATAGACCGTCACAAGGGGCAATGATGCACTCACTCCTGTCCTGTTGGCATAGGCCTGAGCGATCGCCAGTATCTGCCGAGGCAGCCCGGTTTTGCACGTCTCGGTCACTTGATCTGCGCAAACGGGGTCTAGGGCAAGGTCACGGATGTAGTCCTTCGCCCTCTCCTTCATCATGTCTTTCGCTGTTTTCGTATCTGCGTCGAGGGCCAGTGGAGCTGTCCAGCAAACCTGCAGGTCCATCCGGTCCTGACCAGGAAGCATGTGCAAGTGCTGCTGAACCTCCCTCGTCTTGGGAGAAAACAACTTGGCGGGGACCTTGAGCACGGCTGCAAACCGAACACCGGAGAATAGCTCAACCTCGACAGGTTGACGGTACTGGCCAGGAACGGCTGCCAGCGGCGCGACGTTCTCGCTTATCCATGAGGCCATCTGGTCCTTCTTGAAGTGGGTTCGGATGAAATCCGGAAACAAGACGGTGTTGAAATCCTCGAACTGCCAGCAGATGACTTGGGGCACCGCCAGGGCGAGCTTCTTGCAGGTCTTGCAGGGGCGCTCCTCGCCGCATTTCACCTTGCGAATGCGGCAGCAGAAGCATGCGCCGCGCTGTCGGACCTTGCGTGCGGTTTCCTTGGAGGTTTCGGTGAGTGGTCCCTTGCGACCACGTTGTGTCATCCGGCCGGCCTCGAGGCATTCCCATCGATTCGGTTTACCGTTGGCGGCGCTCATGGCGCTGGGGGTCACGATGACGAATTGGCTCTCCTCCAGACCCGCAGGCTGCTTTCTCTTATTCTTCTCGATCCTGCCGCTTTTCACTCCATGGACTTTGGTGGGAGACACCTGTCTCTTCCTTTCGCACTGGTCCGTGGGAGACCCGGGGCTACTGCGACGGACGGAACTCGAGCACGACGAGCTAGAGATATATGGCGATGTCGAGCAGGGCGTGTCTTGTGTCGGGCCCGGGCTCTGGTCACCGGGATGGAAGTCGCTGAAGGGCCATGGGTTGGTGCCACTACCTGCTTGGGGAGTTGGAGCGTCGTTAAATTGGTGTTGGAGCGGTTGGTGTGGACTCTGTTGGAGCTCGGGCTGTTGCAGTCTCTCTAATTCATGTTGCCCCTGGTGAAATGGAAACGCCTGAGGCGCGTTAAGATGAACGTTGTGAGAAAAGGAACTCATAAGCGAACTCCCATCTCTGGTGGGCGAATGTTCAGTTCCAATGGGACAGGAGGGATAGGTCGTAGGTATGTTGTAGAAGCTCTCGGGAGAAAGAAAGTGATTGCTATCATTAAGAGAAGCTGTCGTAGCAGGAACGGCGGAAGTGTTGTGGGATTGCTCCGGGAACGTCGTGTGGTCATGTAGTCCCTCGATACCGAGGGGAAAGCCCAGATCGAAACCAGGATCATGATACAGTAATGGCATGGTTGGAGGAGACGGGGACGGATCACCGGGCGAGTGCTGAGGGTGAGAGATGATGCAATAACTAGCGAGGCTACCACTCGCGGGGCTGGGAACGAGGCAAATGGAATTCGAATTGGACCTTCCACTGGATAGCTGCTCGGTGTCGTTGAAGTCCTCGTATTCATCATTGGGGAACCCATACGGCGAAGCCGAGAAGGGGGAGCGGTGCTGAGGGGAGACCGACGCCATGGTGAGGGTTGTCGAAGTCGTCGGCCCTAGACGGCCGGGAGGGACCCGAAGGGCAAGATGAGATCTTACGAAACCAGTATCGCAGGAGACGACCAGTGGACCTTCCAGATGATAACGTCACGGATTCTTCGAATTGGGTTGGGTTCAAAGGCGTGTTCTGGTTCTGGTTCTGGTTCTTCGCTCATAGATGGATGGTCCGGGCTCGACTCGAATATTTGCGTCTGCGGTGGTCTTGACAAGCGACAAAGCCTGGTTTCTCGACCTCCCCGCCAGATTCTTCTGCAGTGTCTCTGATGTCTTGGACCCTACCTTCTGGTGATGTCCAAAGATCCGGAGTGTTGGCAGTGTTCTTTTCTTTTCAAGGGTAGGGTAGGTCAGACAGTTCAGTTGCGTGGGAGAGTAAAGTACCAAGATGCTGAGAAAAGCGATACAGGGGGCGTGGCGGGTGGGGTGAAAAGGGACGGAGAAAGATCTAATTAACGCAACGGGGAAAGGGGAAGGGAAGGGAAGGGAAGCAAGAAGGACGAAACCTCGTCATCTCCGTTCTAAGAAGAATAAGGTAATTAACGCGTCGGGTCGCCAAACCCCGTCATCTTTCTGCTTCGTATTACTCTCTTCTTCGTACCTAGGTAGGGGACGTACGACACTGGTGACCCCCTATTCATAGCTCAATAACAGAGGGAAGTACCACATGACCCAGTGTCCTCCTAAAGCGTATGAGATGCGGGAGGAAAGCGACATTCTCTTGTTACTGCACTTCGTAGTCCTTGGGGGATTGGGGGCCGCCAGGGGATCGCGAAGAAGGGTCAACTTGCATCCGCTAAGCCATTTTGAGCCACCGAGCTTCGGTTATCGAAGTACCTTAGGCACGGGGACTAGGTACCTACTCTAAGGTAGAACCGTTTTGCCAACGCTTTCTCACACTTGGCTCCCGCTCCCGCTACTGTAACTAATTTCTCGGACTTCAACCCGAAGAATAAAGAAATAAACCAACGCCATGAAGTCGGCGCGTTCGTGTCTACCTGTCTACTATCCGTGTCTTATATGCCTATGAAGTTACGAAGTTACGAAGTAGGCCGCCTTGACGGGGCTTCGAACTCCCAAAAGTAAAGAGCAAAAAGACACTTCTATATGAAGAACTCGTATACGAAAACCTATGTATGCAACCATCCAGATTCGCGAGAGAGCTAACAGTCAGTGTCTTCGTAAACAATCAGCCGGCCGTCCGTCCCAATAAGCTAGTTACACCCGCCATCGTGGCATCGTTTCTAGATCCCAACCTAAAAGTGACGCACAACACACACACACACATATACATATATATATATATATATATGTCCAGTACATTCTTCTGCATCCCCCCGGCTACTACCGTTTGCGCTGCGAGAGGCTGAAAGAAAAGTGGTCGGCCACTACTCCACGATAATGAGATCGTGCAGCAATCTGTAAGCAGCCAACAACACTTCATACAGAGACATCGTCCATCATCATCCCCAGTCCTGCCTTTGCCGTTCCAGCGCGGCGTAAAACAGTGGTTCACAATACCACTATTCCACCCCCTTCCGCCCGTTCACTCCCAAGAAGAGCACATTCATCCATCCTTGTGAGAAATCACATATCGTTCGGCTTGAGAAGGAGAAACAATAAAAATAAATCGACCATACATGATCTGCACAAAACAGGCTACCAGAGAGCAATGTACGAATAGCAGTGGGAAACGTGGTCCAATCGGGGTATGTGAAAACAATCCAAAGCGGCTAGAGGGGTTCAAAGGAGGTAAAAAAAGAAGAAGAAAAATCGGGGGCAGAGAGAGAGAGAGAGAGAGCGGGCGGGGGAAGGAGGAGGAAGAAGAGGAGTAAACTTGATTGATGGAGTAATGAGAGGAGCAGCGAGTCGGGTGACGTTGATAACGTCGGCTCTCGTCGGTCTTACTGCCGGAACCGCGATGCTTTGACGCGTTCCTGGATCTGCTGCTCCGTCTGAACGTATAATTGATCGAGATACTTCATGGCGCTTGCATCCTTCAGAATTTTAGCCACCTGGATGCCGGCCGAGATGAGCTGCAGAATGTTGCGATCGTCCTTCAGCGGCCGGCTCTGCTGTTTGGAGGCGTGCCGCATCTCGAGCGAGTTCTCTAGGACGGTGACAAACTGCTTGATCTGGCCGTTGTAGAGCACCCGGGCCGGGATACGGCGCTTGGTAGCCAGTCGCTTGAGCAGGTACACCCACTCGGTCCACTCGCGGTCTTGCGGCCGCTCGACAGGACGCATGTCCTGAGTCAGCGGAATGGGGAACTGGTACTTGGCGACAAAATCGTATGCACACTGAGATAGGCGATCGTTCACTTGCGTGAGAACGGCGTCTTGTTCCTGAACGAGGAGGTGGGTGGGAAGGTGAGGGAGCTCTCGCTCCTGAAGGGCAATGTAGTCTGGCGGAGGAGGTGCAAGAAGCTGATGAGGGCCGTCGAACTCGTCCCGGTTGGACGGTCGACGTTGCGGCCTGCCCTTTCCATTCACCTTGTTCTTCCCGGGCGGAGTCGTACTGGGCCTATGCTCCGGGGAATAGTCCGAGAGGTTTGGCGACGTGTTGATATCGTCGACCGAATCCGATGGGGAGAACCTCTCGCGGTGATCCCACGGTTGAGAGTGTGGAGTTGTGTATGAAGTATACCGGGGACCGCTGCCACTGCCGCTGCCACTGCCACTGCCATTCGTGATATTTGGGCCAGATGACTGCCGCGAGGTATAAGAGGGGACAGTGCTCTGGGTCTTGCCTAAGGGCAAGTTGTAGCTGCTGGCTGCGGGAGAGTAGATAGGGATGCTTGAGACCTCCCGTTAATACTTGGATCGTCTTGCAAAGAAAACAGGGTCTTGTCATCTCGCAATACTCACCTCGACGGTTGGTAGAACCCCGAATCATAACCAGACACCGGCGAGAAGGCATCTGTATACATGGTGCTTTCCGATGGTTAGCCAGTCTCCTTCGGTAAGCCCTCTGCAAAGATATGACCAGGCCCGTACCTCCGAGGTGCGTCCCACGTTCCGTTTGACATGGCGGGAGTCGGAGTCCTGTGAGCAATATCCAACTGAGCCATCTCTCCTGGCTGAGCAAGGGATGTCACAACAAGGGATGGGCAATCCGCCTCCGGGTATATCGGGTTCCTTTGGAAGGGAGTAGCACAAAGTGAACACAACCTTGGACAGATAGATGGTTGCCACAGGATGGGTCAGCCAAAAATTCCCAGTGTCCTGGAGGCACGATCCTTGGGCTTGAATAGTAAGCACACCAGCGAGTCCAGATTGGTGCTTCACCGGAAAGGAAAAGTCCGCGGTAACAAACGCCTCGATCTGGAGGCGGTACACCAAGAAGAAGCACCGACTTCCTGAAATAGGGGAATAAATATCGAAACTGGGAAATATGCTGTCCCGAGTGTTGCAGGTCCGGTGTTCACAACGGCCGACTAGGCTGGTTTCAAGTGACAGGTCCAGTAGGTGGCTGCAAGAAAACCACTAGACCATCAAGACCGCAATTGCTCTCCTTGACGTCTCGCTGATAGGATGTAAGGATACCAGGCAGGCAGTATCGGGGCTTGAGCAAGATGTTGCGAGACGAGCACGTTCGTGGGCGGGGACCAGAAGGACCGGATTAGAGGCATTTATGCTGATAGAGAATATCTTCGTCAAGGCCCGGGCCAACTCCTGGGACGTCAAGACGGCTGATACTGGTCGAGACTGTACAAGGTAGGAAACGCTCTCGGTTTTACCCAGTTCAAAGAAAGGCGGCGAGAGGAAGAAAGAACCTGGAAGTTATGAGGCGGGGGATTATACAGAAATCCGATGGCCCCAACAGTTAGCAGGATGGACTGATGGAGCGCCTGTGGTCTCAACCGGAAGCCGCGTGTAGTTTAGGAAAGAATGGCAGGCGGTCCGGGAAACGATTGGATTTGGTGGCTCCGTCAGTGGTTTCCTTTCCGCTTCGGGATAAAGAGAGAAGTATGAATCGTTGAATCGAAGATGAGTGGTCGGTTGTCGGTTGTCCGATAGTCCCGGTTCCGTGAGGCGAAGACAAAAGTTGCGACAACTAATCAACCACCAGGGTGCACCCCAGATGCGTGGTAGGTATCTTAAGGACGAAAGACTGCCAGGTAGAACAGGGGCGAGTGAACTCAACGAGTGGACGAGAAAAGTCGGAGAAGACGACTAGTATAGGGCATCCATCGGGCCGTGACGGAATTTTTTTTTTCTCTCTTTTTTTCTTCTTCTTTTTTTTTTGGTTGAGATGAAATGGGAGACCGAGATATCGAATACCTACATACGTCCGTCCTGTTGCCCAAGGTAAGGTACCGGAAGGTATGAGCAGCTCTGCCCAGGTACGAAACAAGTGCGAATAATTACCGTAGTTTGGCTGCGCGAAGATATCTGCAGGGGAGTACCTTGAAGCGGGAAGAGGCGGTGACGCGGTTAATGGCAATAACTTAAGAAGTAGCGCGTTGGGCACGAACCCCGATGGCGACGCAAACGGAGATGCCCAACCATGCCGTGATGCCCACTGCCAAACCGGGCAGACATATTGGCAGCCCTTTTCATTCTAGTATCAAACCACGTACCGAATCGGAGTTTGGTTTAGCTGAAGGGAGGGATCTTCTTCCGTAAATGTACAAAGAAAGCCCGACTCGGGCCTCATATTGACCGTTCCTTATTGTTTATTGTCCTATTGTAGGCAATCACAGGACACGGGCGGCGATTGGGATTTTGAAGTAATTTAATCTGCCTGATGAGGACGGGATCAGTCCTCCGCACAAGGTAAGGTACCAAGAGGGGCTCAAGGTGAGGCGGAGGGCGGAGGGCGGAGGGTGGGGGTTGGTCCCTTTGTTTCGGTCGGCGTTACCATTTATCGGCAACAAAGGACACACATCACGTGGCATACCTTTAGCTTCCTCTTCGGACTTGCCTTCCAAAATGTCTTCGACGAGCCAATCATATCAAAGCGCGAAGACCAGTATACCTCATGACAGCGAGGCCACATCTCTCGCTGTAATCACGGCGCATGCAACTAGAGACGATTCGACAGAACCACGTGTTGCCCACCTAGTAATCAGACGCTATGGTGATGATCTGGAAAGTTCTCGTCGAAATGTCGGCATCATTAGGATTGTTTGTCGGCATATCTTGAACGTCCAAGTTTGCCTGATCTCAGCAGCACTTGGTCATCCGGTCGGAACTTCCCAGAACTCCGTAACCGCAACAGGCTATAGCAGGAGCCAATCGTTGTGGAATAAGTGGCGGGAGGTGTCCTCCCGAGAGACAGAGAGAGAGAGAGAGAGAGAGAATATCCAGCTTAGGGGGGGATTGATCGTGACGCTGCTCTTCCCTCTCTTCTAATCTGTTTGCGTATGTTAAGGTGGGAAATAAACGTCAGGAAGCAACACAGCAAGCAACATCAGTTTGGGGTCATCGAATGCCAGATTGAGACGTAATATAGAGTTGAAGAGTTAAGATGCGAGTCCACACGCCATAACGTTTGCCCGTGTTAGGGTATGGATCAATGACTAATACTCTGTAACTCTGCTTTAAGGGTACGTACAGTGGGCGAGCATTGATTTTGGGACATTTCACAGCCAAGTATCTCGTTACTTTTGTGGGACTACTATATGATTCACCAGACTCGTGTGGTCCAGCTAAAGAATTCTACAAAAGATCCGAAAGGAGTTTTACTTTAATTCGTCCCGGAGCTATTACTTACTCACTGTACAAAGTAGTAATATCTGAAGATTGGAAGCATTTCGGAGCCTAAGGTACCAAAACTTACAACGTAAGGTAATTACCTTATTCACAGATACTGGGTCAGGGGTTATCCTAATGTATTCGAAAAGTCAACTCCTATTGGGTCATTAATATGCACGTCTCGTCTAGAACTGATCGCCAAGGCTAAAACGGACTTCGACCTCGATCTGGCCAATCATTGGTGATTCCTGGCTCCCTAAGCTCCTGACACCAGTCTCTTGACCTGACTTGTTTGCATCACGTTAAACTGATGTTCTCTACTGTCTTCGAGGGATGGACGTCCTTGATTCGGGATGAGAGCAATAAACTCTCATTGATTGTCAAACATCCCAAAAACGATCAACCAACGTATTATCAGTCCGCCCGAATCGTTTTGGCGCTTCAACTAGATTCGGCATCAATCGAAAGGTCGGTGGAGGGACGAGCACAATGATATAGTCGAAACGACAGACAAGTGGGACTCAACGTCGACGGTTCACGTATATCCATACACACATATGGCGCCGCCAAAAACTCGAGTGCGGAACTTTCATCGCCGAAGCAAGAACGGGTGCTCAAGCTGCAAACGACGGCACGTTCGATGCGACGAGCGCAAACCGCTGTGGTGAGGATTCGTCCCGTCTGCAATGGCCTCGCACACATATCCAACGGTGGACTCGCTGACCTGGATGTGCTTGGGGTGAAATAGTACATATTGCCTACAGAGCGGTAGTCAGTGCCTGTATCCCGATAGTCCTGGGGCCACTGGTAGGCACCAGTCCCTTATTGCCCTGCCCAGCCTCACTTCATGCAAGGCTGACGGGTTAGCCCCCGTTTTGACGACATATCATCCTTTCTCTAGTCTTGATTGTGACTTCAAACCATCATCCAAGTCCAAGTGGCTGTTCCATCAATGTAAGTCGACTACCTCGTTGTCCGGGGGTGGAAGGGGAGGTGAAAGAGGGACGTTGTCTAGTCTAACGCATCACTTCCACTAGTTGCAACGTTTTCCGTGCAGGGCCAGAGCCCAGTGGAAAGAGGATTGAACGTGTGCTCGTGAGTCTTCTCCTGAAGCCAGTGATATGCATCTGGACTGAGGGCTAACCTTTGCTCTTTGGGCCAGCGTGGAACGAGCTTTGACGCATCCTGGTCTTCTTCATGGCTCGCTCGTTGTTGCGGCCTGCCAGTGGGCCTGGGTAACAGGCTCCCTTGATGATGTCAAAGTTCCCTTTTTGCATCATAAAGCAGCTGCATACGAGTTCGCCAGGCAGCAAATCCTCGACCCAGAGACGGCGTTTACGGACACCACCGTATTCGCCATCGCGGCCCTTGCATTAGTGGAGGTAGGAATTCACGTCGCTTGGTTCGTGAGCCAATGTGAATCAACTTCGATCAGCTGACTGTGATTCAGGGGGCCATGGGCGACCTAAACGCGTCCTCAAAGCATCTTCGAGGGCTCCACGAGCTAGCGACGCGGAAGAATGGGTACAGACTCTGCGAGGTGAACCTGGCACAGCAGATGCTGGAGATGTAGCAACCCCCACCCTTCTCCCAAACCGGTTCGGGTCCGTAGCAAAAAAAAAAAAAAGAAAAAAGAATTGCTGACATGAAGACTGTGCAGGGCGGGAGATCGTCTGCGTGAAGGGGAAATCGACGCCTTCTACGACGCAACGGGCGCCGACTTCCAACCGACGGTGATCGCCTTGATCTTCACATCGTTATGGGACATGTCTAGCCTGCCGCCGAGGGAGGCGCCGAAATACGGGTGGTGGGAGGTCAGCGAGACAGAGAATGACAGGCTGTGGCAAAATTACACCAAGAACCTCAACTGGGAGATATCCCGTAATTTCGACCCCGAACATAACCTCACCAAGATGCTGAATAGCGATCCCAAGAGCAGCCGGGCGAGCTACATAGCAACTTTCCTTTACCTACTCATGGCGCTGAACAGTAGCGACATTGACGGCGTCCTGACGATCTGGCTGCTGGAACAGCTCATTGATGACATACGCGCAAAGGAGGAGGACGTGCGTGCTGGCAACTTCAGCCGGTACTTGTGGTTCTGGAGCGTGTTGTTCGGGGCTGCAGTGGCTGCAGGCGGCCAGCCGAGGACAGTAAAGGAACAACACCAACTCGCCCAGTGGAGAAGCACATATGCCGGGAAACTGAGGCTGGCAAGCCAGCTACTAGGGATATGCCACTGGAGTGAGGCGAAGAAGGCCTGGGCGGAGGTAGCATGGAAAGACGGCATGCCAGGGGAAGCAAGGCTCAGAGCGATATGGGAGGAGTCAATGGTCGGGGACCACCTTGTCCAAGACACGAAGACCCGCCAAATATTGGACTTGACCGACGTGGAGGATGCTCTAGGAGAGCTCTGAGGCTGAAATACTCCGCTGAAGGCAATGGATGGAGACGAATGTGGGAGAACAGACCCTGGGACCGCCAGATTTGTAATTCCGAGGTGAAAGACGAATATAATCTGCGAACAATGCGGGAAGAAGTGTCAGAAGAGAAAGGTTGCAAGGTGAACTCGAGACGTTTCCGGATCGGCTGAGCTTGGCAGGTGCCACGATGTGAATCAATCCGCATAGGCACAATGTCCGTGTTATTTACCTAACGCATTTGAACCATATCCCGGGATCAATTGCCTGTAATCGAATGAACCCCTCGGATGCTTCCAGTCTCCCCCGAAGCGAAGAGGCGCGTAATGTTGGCTGGGTGTCCGGTCCGTGTGGTGACTTACAGCTCAAGATCGACATGAGTACCTCAAATCTGCCATCTCGCGATGCTTGCGAGGCCAAGAACAGCGAGGGGATGGCGAGAAACAGCGGCTCAGACGGGACTTCTCGGCGACCTGTCTCTAGCTTGACACCTTCCAATCCAAGCGCCTCTTCCCACAAGTCAAAGGAGCTGGGAAATCTAGTGGTTGTTTGAGGCGTAGTTGATTCGCAACCAGCTTCGAATTCCCAAACATCTCGGGATTCAAGAGAGAGAAGCGGCGATCAAGCGCCAAGTAGAACCATCTCATTGGACTCACCATCGAGCAGAGGTCAGCTGGTGAGAGTCGCGGCCGGTCTGCAGGTCTGCACCTCTGAAAAGATACGAGGCGAGTTGCAGGAGTCGGGTTATGGGCCAATAATAAATCCTACGCTGGCTTAAAAGATAAGGCAGGAGGTTTCTTGGGCGATGAGTTGTTCAGGATTGCTTTAAGTTAGTATAGTCAGAAGCGCGAGGGGCTGCAGACGGGCTTCAGGCGGAAGGTATGAGAGGGAGGATGTGACAGAAAGATCTGATTATGACATGGCTGGATGCTCCACGACGCTGTGCTGTCTGATTGATGCCACGCCTGTGATCCTTTCTGAAGAGAAAGAGTGTGAGGAGGTCACATTAAAGCGGCCAGCTCGCAATGAACGTTGGACGTAGCCGTACCTAAAAGGTACCTAGGTACCTACCTTATCTATACTCCAACGAAGTACGAAGTACAGGTAATTACCGAGACATTTCTCCGTAATTTCGGTACCAGGAACATAGCTGGGACTGGATATCCGTAATGGGAAACGGAAGAATAGAGTTTTTCCAGACCCACTCAATAACATTAATTCATGGGACCCTGTATAGTATCCGAACTATCCGTACGTACGGAGTAATTACACCGTACGTTCCAGGCTGTAATTACATACACGAAAAGCGAAATTTTTCAAACGGGCGTTAGACGGGAGGGAAGGTTTCGCACCGTCACGGTCCCTCCCGTCCCTCCACGCGCCCCACAATACCGTTTTTAGGCTATCGGTCTCTGGTTTCGTGGACCAGTTCTGGAGAACATCGTCACAACTAACTGCAGAGCCGGGGCAATATCGATATCAGTGATGACGATGTGCATGGCGGCGACACGTATGGATTCACGCGGTAGGAATATGGCAATGGACCGACTCGAGTCGACGTTCGATTACAGAAAGCAGCAAAAGAAGTTGCGAGTGTTAATTAAGGGGTAGGAACACAGGCCGTTTTGTTGGCCCATGCCAACAATTTGTAGCAAGGCCGGTGAATGGCCGACTGACAGCACCCGGTCCATGCATTGATGAGTTGTCGCTGCAGCCATTAAACCGCGAAGGAGGATATGGCTCCGTCAAACCGCAACGATAGGCCAGCAGTGTTTCCCTACTCCCCACCGCGACCCTCCCGAAAGCAAGGGAGCAATTCAGACGACCTCGTCGTCACACAATGAGCCTATCGCGACTGCAGCTCCGAATGCCAACTCAGCGAGTCGACGCATGCGGCCGTTGTGACGACCGTTCCCCTTCGACCAATCTTTATGGGCACTTGTCCACGTCCGCCCGCTGTGAGGTGTCCGAAATTCCAAACGTGTCCTGCAGACAGGGGTCTCTCGGACCACTTGAGAAGCGTTTCCAGCGCTCATGCCAGTCTTGACCCTTTCACGAGTCTGCATTAAAACCCAGTTGCCCCCGCTGACTGCCCGACGCAATCTTTCGTCTCTCCCATTCTCCTATTCCTTCCCAGCCCAACTCCTACATCTTTCTGCCCAACTCAAAGCATCACCCCTGCTGATCCCTTCACGCGACTCTTACTCGCTCTTGATACCCAATCCCCAAGCACACACAATACTCTTTACTTGAAAATACTTCATTAAGCGAGCTCTCTCGTACGGTACACCCAAGAACGGAACCTCAACCCCACAGGCCTTCAAAGCTGCCCATCTTGCCACCACTGGATCAACCGGTTGCACGACACAACTCAAGATCTTCGCCATCTCCCTAGACTAGTTTGTGCTGGTTTGCATTGAGATCCTTGATCTGAGTTGAACAGCTCCAATACTCCCAAGGACTGTTTTTGGACGACCCAAGGGATCAATGACGGCCCTTATTGTTCCTCGTCCGGACATGCCTGGCTACAACTCACTCGACATGGACGACGTCCACACGCCCTCTAGGTACTGTCTTTTCCTTCTGTATCCCGGGGCGGTTCTTTTGCTTTTGTTGCAATCCATGTATACCAGCATCATGTGTGTTTCTTTTTGTCATTGCTCGGTCTCTTCTAGCATTTTCACCAAGGTCCTTACTACACCAGCCGCGGACACCCCAGGAGTACCACAGGATTTTGCTCTCTTGAATGGACCCTATATGCCCAATGGAATTTCATCCCAGGATGTCGGCCAAAGGAACACAGTACTTTGCCTTCTTTTTCCTCCAAGGAATCTTATGCTCTCAGAGAGCAGTCCTGTGAGGGCTTCTCACGAAGTTTCTCTACATGGACTTGTCTAACCAGACACTGGTCAAAGAAAACGTTACATAACCTGCACAAAGTTACATCGTGGTGAGTATTTCCCGTCGAGACTCAACAATAACAATTCCGGATCATGAGGAGCCCCGAGGAATTTACCTGGTCTGGATTTTGCAAACCATCGGATTTATCGCTTTGGATCTTAGTCGCCGGTTTTCTTGGGATTCACACCCGGATGCCACCAAAAGGAGCTTCTTGGAGATTGTCCTTTCCTATGGTCCTTTGTTTCTCTCGCGGTCGATTATGGCCTATGTCTTGATGTGCGGCAGAGTTTCTTGACTGGAGTCAAAAGCTCTTCGTGTTATCAACTAGCCCTTCCTATACAGTCCGGGATCTCTCTTCGACATATTCTCCTTCTCAACCTGTGAAGAAGGATGCTGGATGTTTCATTCCAACCCATAGGATTTACAGACCGACATGCTTTCGAACCTCAATCGGACCGTGGATCAAGTTGTTATTCTCGTACCATGCAACGGATCTTGCCACGCATTCAAGAACGCTCCTGGATTCTTCCTGTCCGAACTCGCAGTGTTTTCTTTCCGCCGACTTGTGGACTCGATTATTGCTCGTGGACATACCTTTGGACCATGCCAAACTCGCCGTGAGGATTCGATTTTGCCGGATTTCCAGTTTTTTTCGATATCAATGGATGCCCGGACAACAACACCAACACCAACCGTTAACTTTACCCGCCGCCTTGTCTTGACTTTCTTGCACGTCTTATCAACGGGGAAAGTTGTTTGAAAAGCATTTATGATTAGTGCTGTCCCTTGGCCTGGAAATTGGACCGACCGTGTCATTTTCTGTTTCCTGGATTACACTTCTCGACTCAACCATGATGCCATGATGCGTCCGCTTCTATGGAAGGTCATATCTGCCCTGGAGAAAATATCTCTTTTTTTTCTTCTTCACCTGGTCTGTCCAACCCGATTCCTCCCTTCCCTGTTGGCACCTGGGATCTTGACTAACCTAATTCCGTGAAACAGGCACAAAGTTGTACTGGGTTGAAATGTCTTTCATTTCAATTTGCCATTTTTCTTTTGCCATATTTTAAAACATTACTTTAGTGGTTACACAGAACACTAACCAATTCCTCAGCGACTTCAGCTTTTACCAGGCCGCTGTGCCACCTACTTCTGGAATGTTTTCCTTTTCTCACACAGGACCATCTTCGGACCACTTGAGTGGTTCGTCATGGGATAACACAGAAGCTGCACAGAACTTCCAGCAAGAGTTTCTAGATACTGGATCCTCCCATCCTGGAGACGGTGAGGAGTTTGCATTTCATCTTGATGGGCATATCACGCCCCGGGGCCAGCTCCCATCCAGTGCCGTTGAGGATTTGCAAAGCCAGTGGACTGGCGTTGCCCCTGCCACAGCCATGTCGTCGGTCCCCCTTGGAGGCGAACCGATGAAGCGAGGAAGCTCTCGGACATCCACTGGAAGCCACAAGCACCGGATTACCAAACCTTCCAAGTCTCGCGGGACTCTCACTATGACATCCCAGATGTCTTCACAATTGTCCGCTCTGGACATGACAGGTAATGCATCTGTCTTCAAGGACTCTCAGACCACCAGCCATGTGGACGGCATGAACCCGTGCCTGTTCCTGGACACCAGCTCGAGCGGCGTCTCGTCCCAGATGCTCTACTCTGAGTTGCCCATGGGCCTTGGGATGGATTCCAATGGTCTCCCTTCGGCCTCTGACATGGCTATGCACGTGGTTCCTGCCCACATGCAGCTCGACCCGGACGCAAGCCTGACCAGCCACTCTCCTTCGGCTTCATGGACCTCGTTTAGCCCTCCAGAGTCACACCTGGCGTCTCCCACTGGAAGTCCAGAGGAGACGTGGCTGCCCGAACCCTTGATGGCATCCACCCCCCGCAGTCAGCACGGGTCACCATCGCTGCAAGCATCGCAGTAAGTGCCTCTTTCTCTCTAGTTCTCACTTCGTCTTTGCCGGCTTCTTACCATTTTGGGGCATTGTTAGGAACGATACCAAGCTTTCGGCTCAGGACCTGATCGGGACCGATCTTTCTGGGAGTGTGATGACCATGGTCGGCGAGGAATACTCTCTGCCTCCTTCCTACACAGCTCGCCGCCCCACCAACGAGGGTGAATCCGCCCGTGATCACCCTCTCTACAAGAATGCGGCCCCGGGACCTGATGGACTGTTCCACTGCCCTTGGGAGGGACAAGCCAGCTGCAATCACAAGGCGGAGAAGCTCAAGTGCAATTATGAGTAAGCTTTAAACACCCTCCAGCAACCCTTCACTTTATTCCTCTTCCAACCCACGTAACCCCAAAACGAAACCGCCATTCTGCGAGACGCAGCGAAAGGGAAAAGGGGGGGGGGGGGGGGTTTAATTCTCCGGGCGAAAATACATACTTACATGCGTGCTTTTCCTCTCTTTTCAGCAAATTTGTGGACTCCCATTTGAAGCCCTACCGTTGCAAGGACCCCGCTTGCGAGAACTCTCGCTTCTCTTCCACCGCCTGCCTTCTTCGACACGAGCGGGAGGCTCACGCGATGCACGGTCACGGCGACAAGCCTTTCCTCTGCACCTACGAAGGCTGCGATCGTGCCATCCCCGGCAACGGCTTCCCCCGTCAATGGAACCTTCGGGACCACATGCGCCGCGTCCACAACGACAACCGACTTCCGGGCTCCCCCACCGCGCCCGCCCAGAATCAGCAGCAGTCCAAGGGCCGGAAGCGCAAGGAGGCGCCCAAATCGGCAGCTGCTGCAGCCAGCCGCAAGGCGGCGGCGAAGGTCAGTGCCATAGAGGCCGCTGCGAGGGAAGCCCAGGCTCAGAGGCCGCTCATCGAGGAATGGACTTCGCACCAGAAGGCCCTCGAGAACATCATCCGTAGCCTCAACCAGCCCGAGGATGGGAGGAACGCACAGCTCATCAAGCAGGCCCAGGGCCACCTCTCCGCCATGGGCAAGTTGAGCATCAACCTGAGTCCCGCTCAGCAGCAGCAGCAGCAAGTCCAGATGTCTCTGCACCGGACCTATTCGTCTACTGGCTGAACAACGAAGGTGAGCCACCTTGACATGAATGCAACACTGAATCCCAGAGACCTAAATCTAACTTGCGCCGTAGCCAGGAGGAACTTGCGCTTTTTGCCAAATGACCGGATCAACCCATCCTGGAATTTGTTGCAGGTGCATGTTCAGAAAAGATTTCAAGCATCTACGAACCCAGCGCCGCGTCGCGCGATATTAGGCCGTGGCGATTATGATCCTTGGTATCAAGGGACTTGCCCACGGACCCGGACCGCGCTTTTCTTTCCGGAAGTCATCTTTCACTCGCGGTCGCCATGTGGACCATTCGACGGCCTCGAAGCTATAAACGCTCGGCCATGAATTGAGATCCCGGGACCAGACGTCGTGGAAGGCGACAAATGCCTGCCCCCCCTTTTTTTTAGGAGCGACCGAATACCCTTTTCGAGTCGAGGCTCAATGGAGGGGTTTTCGGCGAGGAGGACTTTTTTTTCTGTTTCTAAATTTATTCAGAACTGTTAGGGGAGAAAATACTGAATTTTGCAATGGTATCCGAAGAAACAAGAAGAAACAAGAAGTGCTGGCTTTAGTTAGGGAATGCGTGTCTGCGCATGTGCATTCTATTTATAAACGAACTACAATCGAAACGACCTATACATCTATAGTTGTTCAGCGGTTTTCACAGGTGACATGTTGAATATTGGCAACACCCCAACCGACTTGAGACAAAGCAGAGACGGACAGAGGTCAGTGTGGTCTGTTGCGATGATGTCTGTGAGCTCTGTGAGCTTCCATGTTCGAATTGGCTTTCGGCAGTTCTCATCAGGAACATCCTGCTGTATTTCTGCCGCACTGAACGGACAATTTCGTCTTGAGACCGACCTACGTCTTGCCCGGTCATGGCCGATATGTATTTATCTCGTCACGACAACAGACTTCCGAGACAGAGACACCCAGTACATAGATTAGTAGTACTACCCAAGGTACTCCTCTAGCCTGCTTCCCGAGCCTCTTGATTTCACAATCTCTTACTTCTTGTCGCCGCCACCTGTTAACCACGACAGACCCGGGACCTGGACAGGGGCTGCTGGAGGGTACTCTTTGCCCTCGACCTCAACGCGAGGCGTGCAAGTGCACCATTGGTCCTCCGGAACACTGCTCATCGCTGAAGGGATGTGTTTGCCGCATCCCCGCCAAGTCCGCTTAGCTGGGGGGTGGGGGGCGATGTTAGTCCAAGAGTGATTGACTTTCGAACCAGTGTTCTGGAATCGATCAAGACAATATAGAGGAAGGGTGAATGAGGTGAACGAGGCTCGTAAGAAAACAAGGACGGACTCACAGCACTTTGGGCACGTTGTTCCCATACACATTGTAGGTAGATTTAGTTGATGATGTCGATGCCAAGAAAGAGGGGTCAATGATGAATGTTGGGTTGTGGATGGGATGCTGAGGGATTTGATTTCGAGGTTTCGAACTGGTAACTGGTAAGAACTCGGGGGGAAGTTCAGTCTCATCTCAGGTCCGTTCCTGTGAGACACCACTTCATATTATATGCGACTTAATCGCGTCCGACAGACTCGCCTGACAAATATGGGGTGGGTGGAAGCACTCGGAACAACGTCATTTGGTCCCCATGGAAGTTGGACGTCGGCGACGTTTTGGTAACGCCCAGGCTTTCACACTAACCAGTCTTAGCTTTTAGTAGCATCGCCGACCTTGCTACTCGGTGTGCTCTCGGCCGGGGAACGAGAAAGTGGGGCCCGAATGTTGTCGGTCGTTCGTTCACGTTTGACTCGGTGACCACCGGGCGGGCTCCCTACCGGCCATCTTTTCACTGACGGTTGTTCTATTCATATCCGTCTTGCGGCCCCTTCCTCACTGTAGCCGTGACTGACATGTGACATGGCAACTCGGGAACCTTTCCCCGCTTTGTCATGCCAAAAGTAAAGCTTTACTAGGTATATTATACCCCAAGTCACCTTTTCCTTGCTCTGGACATGCCTTAAACATCTTTGAGGAACTCGGCGACGGCCTCATTGAACCGCGACTGTGCGTCTGGCTCCGCGATGGCGTGGCTCGCTCCGGGAACGATGCCTGAAGAGGGATGGACCTTGGGCCCTGCCTTTTTCCACGACTCAACCAACGTTTCTTTGTCGAGAGACGCGGGGGCGTGTTCCTCCTCTCCCGAGTAGAGGACTAACGCCGGTTTGTTGAACCGACCCCAGAACTCAGCGACGACGTCTTCATCGAGGTCGGAGGAGAAATAGTCGTCATCGCCCCTTTGCAGCTGGTCAATAAGTGATACCTCTACACAGGGAGGGACATGTGCAGGCAGGCAGGCAGGCAGGCAGGCTCGAGAGAAAAGTTGCCAACTTGACAATTCTTCTTTCTTTTTGCTCACTCACCCCTTGGCAACAAGTGAGTGCCACCGGTACGCCGTGACGGGCTTGTAGATGTGGTAGACTTGTTCCGGTGTCATCATTTCCTCACCACGATCTTCGGCGATCATCTCGGCTGCCAGCTCGATGCTCTCCTGCAGCTCTTCGGGCTCCAGCAACCCCTCCACAGCCTGACGATCGGACACGGGACCCTGGAGGATAAAGCCGTCCACGGGGTCATCGGTACGCTTGGCGTATTCCATGCAGTCCTGGAGAAATTGATGGTTCGTGAGCCCGGCGCTAACTTGGCCCCCCCTCTCTCACATTTCACATTCCACGGTTTGCGAGTTCCCCAGATGTCTTACCTGAGAACCGGTCGAGTGGCCGAGGAGAACGACTTTCTCCTTGCCAATGTCACGCAAATAGCGGACTAGGGCGGCGATATCCTCCGCGTCATCCTTCAGGCTTGAGTAGCCGTAGCCAGTAAAAGAGCTCCGCATGCGAATCTCAAAGATGGAGTAGCCTGTGCCGGTTGCCTCCAGATGTGTGGCGAGCGGACGCACAAAGGGCACGGTGTGAGGCCCATCGCCTAGGCCGCCGATGAAGATGATGGCGTTCTTGGACCCCGTGGCACCCTGTTCATACGCACAAGCGCCTTTGTAGTGCGAGTCGAGCGGATGGACGATGACCGAGTACGGAGTGGGAGACATGGCGAGATGGTGGAGGGGAGCTTGAGTGACTGAATTGACGGGGTTTTCGACCCTGTTTTTGGCTCAGTGACGAAACAGAAGAGAAGACCGAAGGATGACTAATTGCCCAGGAAAGAAAGTGAAGGTTTCACCGAGATAACACAGACAACTTAGAACTTACTGACTGGAGTCATGTGTTTTATGAGGAGGATGAGCTCCTTGTTAGGTACCGATCGTGTTGAGACGTTGAGAGACGAGCAGACTCCGGCTTCATGCGGAGAACGGATGCCACGCAGTATCATTACAGAGTACAAAGGCTGAGCCAGGGCTGTGGCTGTGACGAGTTCAGGAGTCCGAGGAGGCTACTATGCCGTAATTTACAGTGGGCTATACTGCAGTTAGATACCGTTTTAGAAGGCTTGAAGGCTTGGAGGACGCTGCAACGCATTACTTAAGGCAAGGACGGAAGTCGCTCAACACGGTGTTAAATACGCCGTGTCTAAAGTATAACACTGTACGTCGTTTCCTTAGGTTTTCGTACCCAACCTCATGTACATGTACCCTCTGTGGAAAAGCACCCATGGATTAATTAATTATGTAATTCCTTCATCTCGACGACGACACTCAGAAACTCCACTATTGCTTCTCGATGCCCTCATCCGGCCATCGATGCTCCATCCACTCGTACGCCTTGTCTGTCCATCTATCTTGTAGACGTTACAGCGTTCTCTTCTGCTGGCAGACCATGTTGCGATAAAGATTCGTCCGTGATTGAACGCCTAGGTGGATGGAATTCATGGAAGAGATGACGGGGGCTCATATCCGCCATGACGACCAACAACACGGCCACATTGGCTCGTAATGAGCTTTTCAAGCAGGTTTGTCTCACCTCTCCTATACTCATATTTCCCCGTCATCAAGTATTTCAGCTAATATCACCATGAATGTCAGCTCAAACCATGTTGCGTGCCTCTCAGCCAGATAGCTATCCGCCCCCCTGACGGCGCCCCAGCTGTCCGCAATCTCACAGAGCTAGTCGAGGACCTTAGCGGCATCATCAACCGCCAGGTCAATCGTGATCCGTCTGCTTTTGACGATAAACTCGCAGATTACGTCTTCTTTCCCCTATCTCATGTATTCCGCAATCAGAACTACTATCCCGCCCGCACCATCGAAGTTGCTCTCCGTGGCCTCACCACCCTCATCGTCCATGGATGGAAATCCAAGATAGCGCCCCAAATTGTGGAACAACTCCTCATTCTACTCACTTTCATCGTTGGGGGCGTCCCGGGACAGGAGTCCAAGCATGGTGTCTCAGAAGAGACCTCACTCGAGGCTCTGAGAGCGCTGACTGCCCTCATCACTGCGGCTGGTTCCTCAGCCGCCGCCGCCGCTTCTCTGGTCGAGACGAAGACCATTCCTGCCCTGGGGCACACTGTCACCGTTGTACTCCAGAGTGTCGTTGATGGGAAAGCACCCGACGTTCAAGCGGAAGCGCTCAGAGCTTTGCAGTCTATCTTCACATGCATCAAGGACCATGCTGCGCTTGCTAGTTTCCTTCCAGGCGTCGTTTCCTCGCTAACCAGATTACTCTCCACCCCGGCTCGCGAGAAGACCCGCGTCCTCGTGGCGGCCATATCTGCCCTGAAGGTGGTCCTCGTTTCCGTGCTTTCCGATCTGAGAACAAGATCCATCTCAGCCAAAACACAAACTCCGGAGCAGAACCCCGACGGTACAGATGACGCGAGTCAGAACGTATTGAGCCCTGCCTGGCTCAAAGCCACTGTATCCCAAATAAAACTGGCCTTGGCGACCGTGTTGAAGCTTCGTGCCAGCAAGTCGCAAAGCGTACGGGATGCATTGGGGAACCTGTGCCTGACATTGCTCGACGAGTGTCATACGACCCTGGAAAACTGCGCTCCCATCCTAGTCGAATCGGCCATCATCCTGGAACCCGAGGACGGTGCCTCTTCCACCATGATGGCGACTAGCCTTCAGGATCTTGCCACCATCTATCCGGAACTCGGAGAAAGCGCCAAAGTCACCGTCTACAGCTGGATCACCAGCCTCCCTCGCATCATGCAGTCTGCGGATGAATCGCACAAGCAGACCGCCATTCGCAACCTTTTAAAGGGTACCGAACTGGTGACACGGCTGCAACTCGACTCTTCGACACTGAACGACGCCGTCTCATTAGCCTTGAGAGACAGTATCTCTTTTATGGTGGCCGATGGTAGCAAGCAGGCCATATCGCCAGTATTATCCGAAGACGACGCTCTGTCTAGTAGACAGCTGGCTAGCCCAGGCGGCCTTGCGGCGAACTATCAGCTCGTCGTCATGAGCCAGGAGGGGCAACTCAAGACGAGGTCAGAAATGCTGAACCTAATAGCCAAGATCGGATCCGCTTCCCAACAGGTCAAGTTTGGACTTGAGATGCTAGACTACACCCGTGAGCTCACGGGGCCGTCGCAGGTCGCATCGTATTGGCTTTCTTTTGAACTAGTCAAGGCAGCTTTTTCAAGGTCCAGCGATGTCGACGACTTTCTGGATCTATCGTCCGTGGCAACTACGTCCGACGATCCGGAAACCGCACTCCAAGAAGTTTACACCTTCGCTGTGTCGCTGCTAGATTCACAGGACGAGTCGACCGAAATCGACTGGAGACTCGAGGCCATTGCCCTTGAGGTCACTGCCTACGCCGCCTCTCGTTCGGGGGAAGCATTCAGACCAGAGCTCATCGACGTCTTGTACCCCGTCACGACTTTCCTGGGCTCCCCTCATCCCAGGTTACGAGAACACGCTATCACGACGTTGAACATTGTCGCGGCCTCTTGTGGATACACCAGCGTCTCGGAGCTCATCATCGAGAACGTCGATTACATGGTAAACTCCGTCTCCCTCCGAATGAACACCCTCGATATCACTCCGGCGTCGACCAAGGTCCTCACAATGATGACAAGACTCACTGGTTCTCGTCTTATCCCGTACCTGGACGACGTTGTAGCGTCCATCTTTGCCGCCCTTGATAACTATCACGGATACCCTGTCTTCGTGGAGAGCCTCTTTGCCGCCCTCAAGGAGATTGTTGAGCAAGGCGCTAAGTCGGACAGATTGCTTCTCCAGGGCCGTGAAAATGGCCCGTCCACGCATAAAAAACATCGTCCGCAACCAGTGACGATAGACGATTTGGTGGACCTTTTGGACAGACGTGAAGAGCGACGAAAGCAGAGAGAAGAGGAGGATGTCACAGCCGAGGCCGAGGCCAAGGGCCTGCAAGCCCACCCTCAACGCCCCTGGGGTCCAGGGAAGAACAAGCCAAAAGGAACATTCATAGAAGAGATGGAACGGACCGAAGGAGAAGCCGAAGAGGAGACCCGAGGGGACATGGACATCGAAAAAGAGAAACCACCCAAAACACCAACGTATACCCTGCTGGAGAAAGTCGCCTACCTGACACAACACTACCTCACCTCCCCTGCCCCGACGCTCCGCAAATCGCTCCTGGACCTCCTCACCACCGTCTCCCCCGCCCTGTCTCCCGACGAAGACGCCTTCCTCCCCCTCATCAACGCCGTCTGGCCCGTCGTCGTCGCGCGCCTGTACGACGGGGAACCCTTCGTCGTCCTCGCGGCCTGCGACACTTTGGGCATGCTATGCCGTACGGCGGGGGACTTCCTGGCTTCGCGCATCAAGACAGAGTGGTGGGACGCCCTCGGGAAATGGTGCCGGGAGAAGAAACAAGCTGCGGTGCAAGCCAAGACGCGGAACAACCGGATCACAGCCCCGCGGAGCACAGCGGGGGATACCATCCTGGTCCCCTCTCGCGCGGGAGGTACCGTCGCAATGACGCCGTTGTCCTCCTCATCACCATCCTCATCGGCGGTAGGCGCGGGGACGGTAATGAACCGAGAGGCTGGCGGTGGGCTGGGGAAGTTCGCGTCCGCAGCGCAGATCTGGGAGGCCACCGTGCGGCTCCTCGTAGCCATCGTTTCCCATGTCCGCATCGAGGCTGAGATGTTCGACGAGGTGCTCGGGCTCCTGGCGGATCGGCTGGAACGGGATCCCGAGGTGCGCGAGGCGCTCGAGACCATCAATCCCGATGCTGTGTGGTTCGCATTGTACGAGCTGGGCGTTATCGACCCTCTGCCGACGCCAGTCATGGAAGGGGTCGAGTTTCCGCCTATGAAGAAGAGAGTCGGGTTGTAACGGGACTGGTACGCGATAGGGGCTTGTTGGCCGCTTCAAAGCCGGGGGTGGCTCAAGAGTCTGTAACTGTATCATGAATACGGGAGACGAGAAATCCAGTGTAAGTACCACAGATCAATAATAACACTCTCTTGATGTTTATATGTGATTTTGTGTGTATTGTATGTATGCGTATGTATTGGCCAAGCTCACACTACGACTAGACAATGCAGCGAATGTGTTTGAATGTTCATGATGTTGGTTGGCCCTGCCCAGCAGTTCTATATGCAAACATATCTTACTCCAACCGTACTGAACCGTGACGGCGACGACGATAACGGCCAAAGAATCTCTACCTCCTAGGCCTATCTTCGACCTCGGCATCGATGTCCCGTTCCACCATCTCGAGGGAGCTCAAGCTGGGGAACCGCTTCGAGAAATTCTCGATATAATCGTTCTTCTCCTGAGCCGTCATGTCTAGAAGTGGCTGACCCGACAGCTCTAATGCGACTAGATGTTCTGTGCCATATTGTGCCTGGCGCGGGTAAGGAGCAGTAGCTCCAACCGTGGGAAGGTTGTTGAGGTGGACCGGCTTCTTAGGTGCGGGCGGTTTCGCCCCCTGGGCAAGACGCGGCGTCGTTTGGGGAGGATCCGCCGCAGGCTGGCTCGGCTTAATCGCCCCAACGTCCTGCATGTTGGATGGGGGTATGACCGGTCGGTTGATGGCCTTCCGGGAAGTAGTGGGCTGAGGTTTCTCGACACGGCTAGCGGCCGTGGCGGCGTCCGAATAAACTCCGTAACCTTCGGCGGTCCGCGGAACCTGATCAGACTTCTGCCCATCGTCCAGCAAGCTCTGCACTCGGTGCTGGATGCTGATGGCTTTCGAGACGGGTTTCGGCGGGAGGGCTGGACGGGCAGACAAAATCGGAGCCCTGGTCGCCATGCGCTGGCGGTACTCAGCCTGTGCTGCCTCCACACGCCTTTCCTCCTGGATCAGCTGTTGCCGTTCGAATTCCCGCCGCATCTCGGGTGACATGTTCTCATCATGGGCCTGCGTTTGTCCGTCATCACTCCGTCCATCTGTAGCCTCTGATCCCGCAATCGGAGTCAGATCGCGCCGGTCAAACTCTTTGTCTGGTGACGGAGTCCGGGATGCCGCAGGGGGTGGCTGATGACTCTCGAACCGCTTGAAGGCCTCTCCAAATTTCCCGGTCAGGATGTTCTTGGAGCCCGTCGAGAGGCTGGTACTAGGTCGTTTAACGTGCCAGGAGCTCCGGTCCTTCTTCCCACCGGTCTCCTCCAAGCTTCGCAGAAACTCAACGTTAGATTCAATGTTGATTTCATCCTCGGGCCCGGCGGCGGGAGAGGGGGTCTTGTCGGTGTATCTGGCTAAGGGGAATCCAGAGGAGCCCATTGGTTTGGATGTCATCTGCCGCTCGCGCAGATAATCAATGCTGGACTCGAGGTGGGTGCTAGCCGGTCTCTGTCGTCCTACGGATTCTGCACTGGGTCGGGCCCCTTCGAGAGATGGTCGCGAGGATGAAGGCTGCCGTTTATGAGAGGACGGATATTGGGAGGACATATTCCTAGGGTTAGAAGCGGGCTGGTTCTCCTCGAAACGCGGAATATTGGGAAGATTCGGCTCTTCCATACCAGGCCTCGGCGCACTCGTGGCCCGTTGGCGGTCTGGGGACGGCACCCGCCAAATGGGGGGCGGCATTGCTTCTCGCGGCTTCTCTTCGGGCGGTGGGGTCGTCATGGTACCCGTGGACACGTAGTTCTGGGTAGAATGGTTCGAGATAGCCTGCAACTCGGGGTTGCTGGTAATGATAGCAGACGCTCGGCTCATCTCCGCGGTCTTTGGTGGCGCAGACAAGGTCTTCTTCAAGTCGGTTGCCGATGGTGCAGGCTTCACATTCAACGGCAGATGGGTGGTAGCGTCCGTCGGAGCGACTGTGCGAGGCCTCGAAGGTATCGGGGACGTGGAAAGGGTCGACTGTGGTTTCGCAAATGCTTCGTCGGCCAAGTGTTGCGCTACTTTCTGATTCAAATCATCCTGCTGTTTGAGCGGGGGTGAAGTAGGCGAATCGAAGCTGAATTTGGAACCATGGTCATGAAGCAGAGAGAACTGTTCAAGACTAGGAAACCGAGAAGACGGGCCAGCTGCCGTCTCTCCCTGACCGGCGGATTTAGAATCCAGCGCGGCAAAAGGGTCACCACTTGTCACACGGACAGAAACGGGGGTTGGCTTCTGAGGTTGTTGAGTAGCTTGGTGGGCAGTAGAGGGCGGCCTGCCTCTCCTCATGGGCACAATGTCTGGGATTGTCTGTTGTTCCTTACGAGGAGGAGCGAAGACGGCACCGACAACGGCGCTTGAGTTCAGCTTCTCGGTCGCGTGAGGCTTCTCGCTAGACCGGATTTCCTGGTAAGTGCGCCCAGAATAGATCTACGAGATGTCAGCGTTTGACTTCGCCTCCAAGCGGAGATCCTGGACACTGACATCAGGGATGGGAACTTCTCGGCCCTGCATGGCGCATGCCTCTCGCAGGACCTGGTAAATGTTCGGTCTGGATTGCGGGTTCTCACGCAGCAGGGACGCTACGGAAGTCATGGCGCCATTAGTATCCATGGCTTCAATTTACGTGGGAGGAAAACCATCTCACCGATTAGTTTTTTGAGCCTGTCCGAGAAGACAGGATGGCTGTGAAACCTGTAACTGGCATTCAGGATGGCAAGCTGCCCCTGGTCCTCGAACGGGGTGGTGTAATAACACAACTTGTAGAGCAGCACACCCAGAGCCCAGATATCGGACTTCTCATCTATCGGTTGTTTTCTGTAGACATCGACCATCTCGGGACTCCGGTACTGGAGGGTGGTATGCTTTTGCACATCCTCGTCTACGAGACGACATTCCGCAACAGTCTGGGGTGCAGGTCTCGGAGGTGCTGTGGACCCAAAGTCGCAGAGCTTGAACCGCCTTTTTGAATCTTGAGTCGAGATCAAGACGTTCTCGACTTTAAGATCTCGGTGCAGCAGCGGAGGTTTGAGGTAGTGCATGCATGCAACCCCCTCGGCGACATCTGTAAAAATTTGGAGGATCTCGGGTTCGGTCAGCCGGTGCTGGAGTCGGGTGTTCATGAAGTCGATCAGACCGCCGCCATTGCAGTATTCCATCAAGAGGAAGACCTCGTAGCCGCCACCATGGAGCTCAGACGCGTGCGAGTCGATATAGGTCACGATCGGGTGGTGCCCCTTGAGTCTCTTCATTGTTTCCACTTCGGTGCGCATGCCCTTCAAGGCCTCCTTGTCTGGAACCGCAACTCTTTTCAGGACAGCCAAGTCTGTGCCATCCAGGGGCTTTGGAAGCTTGACCAGGTACACATGGGCAAAACCACCCTCTGATAGGTATTTCTGTATGACAACCCGGTGGGAGCCAACCTGGATCTTGGTCCCAGGCGCGAAGGTGCCAGCTGGGGCTGTTGCCACATGACTAGGTATCGGGGCACCGTATACTACTGGCTGATGCGGGCGAGGGGCAGTCGGAGCCATAGGGTGACCGTGAGAAGCCATTTCAGAGAGTGGAATGGCGGGCTTGTCGTGTTAAAAAACCGTTAAGGAAGCCGTGATGTCGGTCTAGGCGTCGAGGACGAGGCGGTCGCGGAGGTTCGGTGGGGAGGGGCAAGGGGGATCGTGAATGCCGGCAAGATATGCATAAGATGAGCTGCAATGCGCAGCTAAGGCATTGGAGAGAGTTTAAGGTCAAAGCAGTTCTAAGCAAGACATTTTTTAGAAAAGGAAAGAGGCGGTTGTTTCAGTCGTTAAACAAGCGGAACTGTTGCTTTTCCAAAGCGAGGATATCAAAGGCAAGGCACAGGCACGTCCTTGGACCAGGAAGGTAGGAGTGCGGATACTTTCTGTCTGTACCTTTAATTACCTTGGTTACGTGTACATACTCCGTAATGTTCAGTTCAGGTACGGCAGAGTTATGCCTAACGGTACATCGCGTCCTTTGTACTCTGCCATACCTTACCTGAGTTACACCTGCCGTCCTGATTTGGTTGTCACATTACCTGCTGGTGCCAAGACATATGTTGTGCTGGGGTAAGGTAATACCTTGTAGGGTACAGTGGGTGAGCAATAATTTCGGTACATTTCAAAGATCCAGTGATTCGTTACTTTTGTCACATAATATGGGTTTTGCCCTAATAGAAAAAAGTGTTCCCCAAAAGGTTCGAAGCATTCTACTTTGGGTTATCCCGAAACTTTTGCTCACTTACTCTAATTACGAAGTGACTGCGAAAGTACAAAGGTACGTATCCGTCTAGAAGACCGGGAGGTAAGAGCAGTCCTCCCCGCCACCCGACGTTTACACTACCTTATCAGGACCTGGATCCTTATCGATAAGTGCTCCTAAATTTTCTCTGGGTGTTCCTCGAACTGGCGAGTTGTGATGCTGATTCCTGTTTATTACTTCCCTGAAAGAGAACAGAACATCAACACCAACACCAGCAACAATGGCAAAGAGAAAGAGGGCCGAAGGCGCTACTGTTACTGGCAGTAATGCTACAGACCTGGCACCTTCCAAAAAGGCAAGAGGAACTGTAGCTTTGGATTCAAAATCGCCATCGCAACCCCAACAGCGACAGAAATCCCCGACCAAAACCCAGCCCAAGCCTGAGTCCAAGTCTCAGTCCCAGTCTCAGTCCCAAGTCCAACATTTTACCACAGATGGCGGCCTTACCCTCCAAATTGTTACCGGCTCCTACGACCGTGTACTTCATGGAATATTAGCGACTGTGACCCCGGAAGGCAAAGTCGAATTCGCCGACACCTTCTTGTTCAACGCGCATCCTTCGGCCATTCGATGCGTTGCCCTCTCCCCGCCGACCAATCCAGCCCCAGGACAGGACCAGAAGGTCCTGCTGGCTTCGGGCAGCACCGATCCGAAAGTCAATATCTACACTCTTTCCGCGCACCCTCCGAAACGTCGAGAAAAGGACGAAATGTCCTCGGCCGGCCTGCGCCCGATTCTTGAAAACTCGAAGAACAGGGAACTAGGGGCCTATAATCCCCACGATTCGACCGTCACTAAACTCGTCTTCCCCACACGGTCTAAGCTCATTTCCTCGAGCGAGGACTCCACTATCTCTGTGGCCAAGACGAGGAACTGGGAGACCATGAGCACGATCAAGGTGCCAATACCAAAAGCGCAAGGCCGGCCGAGCGGCGACACGGCACCGCTCGGGGGCAGCCCGGCTGGAGTCAACGACTTTGCCGTCCATCCTAGCATGAAGTTGCTTATCAGCGTCAGTAAGGGCGAGCGTTGCATTCGTCTATGGAATCTCTTGACGGGGAAGAAGGCGGCCGTGCTCAACTTCGGCCGAGAGATGCTTCAGGAGATTGGGGAAGGAAAACACTCGACCGGAGAGGGCAGGCAGGTGGCATGGGGTGCGACGGCGGAGAGCGAAGAGTTTGCCGTGGGCTTCGACCGAGACATCGTGGTGTTCGGGATGGACAGTCTTCCCAGGTGCCGCGTCATGCCCGATGCGCGCACAAAGATCCACCATATGGAGTATATCTCTGTCGACGACGTGAGCGAAACGACGCTGATCGCCGTATCCACGGAGGATGGGAGAATACTGTTCTGCTCGACCCGGGAGGAGGACCTGACACGACCTCCGTCTTCGAAATCCAAAGAACAGAAGCTTCCTGTCGCTAAACTGGTGGCGCAAATTGGAGGCAAGGAAGCCGGCGTTACCGGAAGGATCAAGGATTTCAACGTCGTGCGCGTGGAAGAACAGAGCCAGACGGTATTCTACCTCGTTGGCGGAAGCAGTGACGGCAAGGTGCGGTTATGGAAGGTGGGTGCCAAGGAACTGCTGTCGCGCACCCAGGAGGCTACGGCCGGAAAGCCAGACAAACAGACCGAGCCCGAAGCCTCAGCCGCAGCTCCCCAAGTGGGCAACCTTTTGGGGGCGTACGAGACGAACAACAGAATCACCTGCACGGCGGCGTTTGCCATGATACCCCGGCCGGACGGTGTCGGCGAAAGTGATGACGAGATGGACGACCTGGAAGAGGAGACGGAAGACAACTCGAGCGACGATGGCGACGAGGGTGGTAAAGACGAGTAGGGAACGAGGGAGAAGAGAAGGGATGATGTCGGAGTACCTATAGGGCGGCGCGTCCAGAATGGGCATTCGCGGGGCAACATTGTAATTGCACAACGCTCATCTACTGATACCAAGTCACCATTTACTCCGTACCTACGTTATGTTTTATATCCTAGATTCTTGTCACTTTTGTCACCTTATCCACTCTAACCAGTCCCCAAGATCCGGGTCAACCCTGACTGGTAAATTAATCACGGCCAAGACCTTCCCACTGCTGTACGTGTAGATGGGGTCTGGGTTATGGGTTGCGGGTTGCGGGGTAATTACAGAACAACCCCACAGTCCACTGGATTGAGGCTTGTTATGGTGTCTCGCGACCTCGGGAGATATATCTGGCCCTGGTCATCTCTATCTAGACGAAGCACTTGGCAAAATTGCGACGGCATAGCGAGTGTTGCGCAGGGGATGAGATTATTTTTTTCTTCCTCCCTCTGCCGAGTTGCGATAACTTTGCAGATTGACTGGCGACCTCCGAGTTGGTAATGCTGCCGTCGTCTGATTAAGCAGACCAATAACCCCTTAAATTGGAAGATCACTTTGCGTGGCGAAGTGGCATGTCCAGTGGCCTGACAAAAGGATGAAAGCGATCTGCAGGATGATGGCTATGTATACTGCTTCGGTCCTTTTGGCCGCTGACTTTGAATTACTGTTTCCTGTTTCATGACAGTCCACCGCATAAGGTATGCCATGTATAAGTACCGGTATATGTACCTTAGGTTGTAGAGTTGATGCCGCCTTACCGGGGAGGCGACCTATCAGCGTTTTCGGATTCTTCTGTGTCACTTCACCGGCAGTACATGTCCCGCTGAATTCACGAAACCCGCAAATCAGACGAAAGTACAGCTGTTCACTTTTCTAATTCGGCCTGTCATGTGGAAGACAGATTCACAGCAATAATGCTGCTGACCTGTAGACAAGGAAGCACGTACGGATAGGCGTTTCAACACCACTTACCCCTACGTACCGCACATGCAGTTACCTTGGAATAGTGGAGCCGTGGCTGTTAATTACTTCGTGCTTCCCGCCTTATTTTGCACTGGCATGTGAATTTATATCTCCTTGCTCGCGTTCCATCTGTCCAACTTCTCTGCGAACCTAGACTACATAATCTACCTGCCCTTCCCCTCTTTCTAGGGACCAACCCGTCAGGCTCGTCATCCCTCCATTCGTCTTGTTCAAATACGCAGGCTTACTCTCTCTTTCTCCCCTTCTCCCTCTTGGCCATCTTTTCACTATCCAACCAAGCCAACATGTCTGACGATGGGCCTCCCCTCTTCCGACCCGTGCCTCGCCGACCCTTCAAAGTAAACTTGGAGGCTCCAACGTCCCGAGACGACAGGTCGCCCTCCCCTAACTCCCATCACGATGCGGATGCTCCGGCGGCCAGCCCACAATATAACGGTTTTGCGGCTACGACGCCATCCGAATCGACGTCCTTGAGCCGCACGCAGAGCGTCATCAACCTTACAGGCTCTACCCTCTCCTGGATATATTCTCCCTTGTCATCAAGCAAAGATAGGTTCGGCAGGGAAGAACTAGATTCACCATGGGGAACCGGCGCCCAGACACCCATAAAAAGGCCCAACCTCGACGATGCCACGTTCGAGGTTATGAAGCAACGCTCTGCCCTCCGAAATAAACGTTCAGCGCACGCAAACCCCTACAGCACTCTGCCTTCGTCTCCGAAATCGGCCCTCGCGTCAACGGTCATGTTCGCGTCCCGAATCGTCCTCCTCTTTCTCTTGGGCATGGGATACGGTGTCTTGGTGACGCGGCTGCATGATGGACAGAGATGGAGGGCGCTCTCCGTTGACGGCATTATCAATACCGGATATAACTGGACTATACTTGTTTTCTGGGGTGCGGCCGGCGTGCTTTTGGGTGCCCTGCTCCCGTGGTTCGATGGCGTATGGGAGAGAGCATTCGGCGACGATGATGCAGCGGCGGCAGGAAGGGAGGACGATTCGCCCGACAGCGAGGAGGACAACCGCGGCACCGACTGGACTCTTATGGTTCGAGGCATTGGGGCCTTTGTCGGCATTGTATTCGCCATTGTATGTTGCTCCCAACCCACTCATAGCA